>NC_134411.1:83550604-83850604 GCF_038048845.1 Mixophyes fleayi | reverse complement strand
TACTGGCTACCAGTAGACTTTTTTTCTTGATTGTGATTCATCCTGCCATCGGACATTTAATAGACACTATATTCACTAAGAACATAGGGTGTATCGCTAAATTTTTCCCTTTCTTATATCAAACATTTTTCATACGTTCCATCCGGGAAAAGGTATGAAAATTGACAGTGGGTAGGGCTTGATGTAATTTGCATCATTAAGTGGGCGGTACATGTAGCAACAAATCACTTCATCTCGCCTCTGATCACTCAGGTGACTGGGCTTAATGACGCGGTTTGCCTACACATCTTTGCCTACTTTGCAGACCAATGAGTGTCCTTTAGGTAGATTTTGGTGTGCCGCACAGTGATGTATGTTGCACTTTTCAATGCAATAAACTTTGCTACATCTGTAGTACTTTAGGAAGGACTATTTTATTTACTTTATGCAGTTTTGCAAATAAAAAAAAAATCACCTAACATATTTTCTCTAGATTTCCATTTATACATTATTTTTTGCAATACTTAAACCAAAGCTAAAGTTGAACTGAATGTAGTTTTGTCACATTCAGTAACCAGATTTTTCTTCTCCAAGTCAATATGTCTCCTTTGCAAATTACAGCTCTAGAGCACATTTGAGAACTTTGGATCAATATTTGACATCTTATGCTTACTTCAAAGTACCATTTTAGTGGATGATGCATTAGTGACTTTTACACAATTATTTTATTTTTTATTTTTCAAAAAAAACAGGCATAAACATCAAAGATGACAGATGCATTGAATTTCTGAATGGTAAATGGCATTAACCCGGGAGTATCCAAGTTTTTATCCATGCCATGACGGATAGGATGGCCAAATATTTGTATCTTCAGTGGAATTCATTAACCTCTAGCAAATACGCCTTTTGTGGTAAGACGTATATGGCAAAAGAGCAAATCTTTTAAGAATTCACTTATGAAATGTCAAGTTTTGGCATAAATACCATTTTTACGCAGGTCTTTTCAAATACCTACTTACTGGTTCTGAGTCTTTCTAATTGGAGCATAAGTAGAAAATGTTTCTGTATTGGTTATAATGATAAAGAAGGTTTGTTCTGCGTTTGCTGAGGTTTGAATTTGTTTCTCTAGAGATCTATGATTGTCCGTTCTTTTATAATCTCAGTTATTATTATGCTTTATTTATAGAGTGTGAACATTTTCTGCAGAAACATACAATCAGAGCATTGTATTCGGGATTCTCAGTCTCCTGCTCCGGTGTTGCAATCTACTTTCCCTACCACAGGCACACAAACTAACACAACAGTCAACTCAAAAGTTATTTAAGCTATCAGTCTTTGGACCAAGTGAGGAAAACAGAGAACCTGGAGAAAATGCAGGGTCCAAATTGCGTATAGGCAACAGACACTTATGTCATCCCAACCTCCCCCTTTCCCTCATTTCACCACTTCAGTCAAGACCCAGGACCAATAGTTACCACAATGGAACTATTGTATCACTGACTTGAAGCAGTGAGTTCTCATGAACAAGAAGCAGGACATACATAATGCTCTATTTGCAGCTTACGTAGACATCTGTCCATCTGTAGTGGGGACCCATTATTGTTCCCAGCCTCTCAGAGGCATGGGTACTGGAGAAACACTTTCATGAGTCAGGCAAGGTTTAGCAGGGTGAGGTTCCTTTCCAAAATGTTTGCCCTAAATGTGGAATGCATGAGTGTACTGATCTTGTATAATTCAAATATAAAATTTTCAATACCCTGATGTTAGTTCAACTATGATTTTGCGTAATAGAAAGCATTGTCTTCAGTTATTATCCATCTTGGGCACCATAGTCTCCTGAAATGTCATGAGCAAATGGCCAAAACAGCCTTCAACATGTTTGAGAATACAGTCTATTTCACCGGCCAATCATGGGCTGATTGGCCCAGTCAATAGTCAGTTCTTAACCACTGTTGCGCATAAGCTGTCAAATTCAAATGGAAACCTATTAGAACGGACATCACATCACGGCGCACAGCCAGGTGGTCATCGTTTGATAAACAGATTTTCAGAATAATTATTTAGATCAATGTTTAGGGTCCCACACATGCTGATAGGGCCAATTTGCTCATCTTGTTGCCTATAAGACCAGGTCATGGATTTTTTTTCTTTGGTTTACTAATAATTAACCATTAACCACAATCGGTGGCAAAACTTCTACCATTGCAGGGATGTGCGATGGCTTTGGGACTACCGCACAGGGGGTGGCCTGGCAATGTCGCTCCATTTTCTGTCTAGACAACAATCAAACTAAAAGCCCGAATCGGAATTCACTACACTTGTGCCAGACCACATGCATGCTCAGAAGAGCAGAGCGCAGACCTTTGGAGCAAGGACTGACATTGCCATGCGCCCCCCCCCCCTTCCCCCATAAAAAAGAAAACATTTTGTTAAGGGGGTCCATTGATGGAATATTATGCTCCTGCCCATCTTGTTAATATATACCCAGAGACTGACTGGGCAGGTTGAGTTTCAGCTCAACAAAAAGTAGTCCAAATCTTCTTTTCTTTTGCTTTATCATTGTAAATTAATATTAATATTAAATTACATTTCATTGCTGTGTCGGTAATCCTTTCAGAATCAGAGAGAGAAAGAGGATCCTCTGTAGTTCTTTGCCGTCAGCGTTCAAAGTACTTCTGCACGAAGGACACCTCAATTGGTGCACAACTGTGCCCAATATCATTGCAATGACACCCTGACATCAAACACCAGCTCTGTGTAATATTTGGTGTGGTGGTTTAGATAGGTGGGTTCTGATCTATGAAATCTCTTAGAAAAGAGGTCATTTAAATAAAACAATTACATTGCTTTATTCGCTGTTACTTTTATTTTCTCTCTCACTTTGTAATTTCTCTCCATTTGCAGGAATTTAAAGGACAAACATAATGACCATGATTTTTTTTTTTTTTTTTTACCACTTAACACAAAAACGTCCCCAATGACAACTTTGAGGATGAAGTAATTAAATCTTTTGCAGCAACCCAGTTAACAGTGGCTGCTAGTTTAATTAGGGAAGCTAGTCTGGGACCACTTACAATAAATACTCTTTAAATGTGGTTTCGTTCTGAAATATATCAGAGGAGATAATATTTGAGATGTTGCCAATAGCATGTACTAAGTGTTATTAGAATGTATTACTCATATTAATTCCATTCTAATATTCAAAAACAGACATATAACAGGAAATCGAATACTCAGGATACAGAAGCACAGAGTTGTGCTACTTAGAAATGATATATAAGATCACTGACCGTTCATAGGCACTGTAAGGTAGATTAAGCAAACCTTCTAAATTGGAAAAGTGTAGGTGTTGCCCGTGGCAACCAATCAGATTCTAGCTTTCTTTCATATAGTACAGTCTAGTGTTTTGGGCATGAGCAGTAATCACATCCTAAGCCTCCTTGAACATCCTGTAGCAAGCACTGTTGGTATACAAATCAGAAGGAAGATATTAACCTATTGCTGTGCTGTGTTCATTAGTTTTAATGAAGTCCAGAAATTCAAAGTCCTATTTATACAGGGAGCCCAATGAGAAGCTTTAATTGGAGTCCCGTCTGGTTGTAACTCGCTCACAATGTTTCCACAGCCCAACTCCTAGATTTCTCAGTCACTGCCCCTGTCTGCGGTGCTGAAATAATATCCACTTTTTAAGAGCAAGGAAGAGAACAGTTCGGTAAGGCCACAGTGAAAGTTATCTCTGGTTAGCTCTGTTACCCACTCTACACTATCCAAATTTTGCTATGGGGCCTGAGGATGCATTGTTATTTTCTTGTTTTGGGTAAGTATGCCATTGGGCAACATGGTCTAATAGCTCAATTTGGAAGTACTTAGGTCACACAACCACAAAGCTAACCTTGGGCATATCCTTGAGCCCTCTGTATACATTTCCTCTTAAAAAAAATGATTCTGTTTATTTGCAAGTCATTCATACATGAGGATAGTAAGTAGTTGCTATCTGAGCTACACAGAATAATGAGTGTGGCGCAAATAGGTTGGTGGTCTAAAAATTTTTATATTTTGTAAGTAGGTTAGGGAACAAAGGGGATAATCTTCACCGTTATAGGATTGCTCATAAGAGCAATATTCAATGAAAGCAAACTCTTCTGGGACCTGTATTTGTTAACGATGCCGTTAGGTGAGTGGATAAGAGTCTATATGTATTTGATGTAATCAGGAGCACAAATATTGGCAAATAGTAACTATAACTTCTGCTGTTATCTTTAGGCACAAAAACTGCATTAGTGCGAAGATCAAAATCACAATTATTGCTTCCATTGCTGGAGCTGGTTGACTGTTGTATTTAAATAAAAATAGTAAATAACTTCAGACATTCAATTTTACAAAAATAATTGATCATAAAATCAGAGCAGGTCCTTCTTTTAAAATACATTTTGTCAGAGACAGAATGATTTTTGGTCTTCGGAGTTCTTATTGTATAGGTAAAGTGGTCAGTACTTAGATATTTGGGAAATGATTCATTAAGGAAAGTAAGGGGAAAAAAATAGGAATTTTTCTCCTGGGCCAAACCATGTTAAAATGCACGGGGTTCAAATTAGTTTATTATTTTGCACATTCGTTGAATACTGGCTATTTTTTCATCTAGCACACACATACTTGAGAGCTTCCTTTGTACACTGAAATTTAAAGCAGATCTAGAGCATGCCCTACCCCAACTGTAAATCTGCAATCACAATTTTAAATATACCTCCCCCTCCAATGCAACATGGTTTTGTCAAGGTGAAAAGTTACTCATTTTTTGCTTTACTTTCCTTAATAAATCAGGCCCTTGGTGTTTTGTGTGGAAGCATGAAAGAGTAAATGAGAGAGAAGGGATTATAGTTTGTTTGCCAATATTTGTATGCCTTATTGCCAATGATCAAATACTTTTAGCCTTTTGACCACTCAACTAACTGACTGTATCTTTAAACTTGCAATTCAAAATTGCACCTATGAGCAACACTATAATCTCCAAAGGTGGAACTTAATTTCTTTCCTTTTGTTCCCTAACCTACTTACCCAAATAATTTTTTAGACTACTAAAGACAGACCACCAAAGTAACATATTTGCACCGTATGTATGTATTATGTCATAAATATATTGCATATTTTGTTTTGGTCTACAATAGATAATATTTTAAGGTAGACATTTTATTCTTTAATATTTTTTTTTTTTAAACTAATTGTCATGATTATAACATAGTCAGGAGTTAAAAAAAAATCATTATTACTCCCGATGATATGAGTATCTGTGTAAGTAAATTAGGAGGTAATGGATGCTGAAAATAACAGGCCTGGGTACTGTCACATAAAGGAATGTTTATATGTAGAGAGGCCTGGAACTCAACAAGAAGATATGCTCAGCATGTCATCTATTGTTTATGGTTAGTCCAGAAACTGTTCCAACTGAGGATAACGCTTGAGGATCTCTTCCAAGTCTTTGTCATCTCCTATACGGATGATACATCCAAAAAACTTTCATAATCCATGTATTAGGAGATTTCTTTGTCAATCTGTAATCAATGAAAAGTTTAACATATCAACCATAAATACCAGTTTGATAGGGGACATGGAGAAATGGCATATTAAAGTATTTTCATTGTTTTCCAATAAGCATTCTCTATGCGATTTGTGTGGTTCCAAAGCACAAGCAATTTATTTAGCAAAAAGCATAAGATTGGCAGTTCAATAAACAAGTACAGTACAGTCGATATATTATACATACATACGCCGTGCCCGCTGCGCTCAGCTGTGCTCCGCTGGTATCAGCTACAGTCCTTCAGTCCAGAAGACTGTGGTCAAAGATGACTGTTTAGCTGGTCCCAGGGAGCTGTATGTATGTATATATATATATATATATATATATATATGTATGTATATATATATATATATATATATATATATATATATATATATATATACACTTTGTGATACAGTGAAAACAATAGATGATTTGGCTTGCTTCAGGAGGGTCCAGTGTAAAGCAGTCCATAGGTCAGTTCAAACAATCCCCTCCAAGGGTGGGGGTCAACTCTCCAGATTATGCATACTTAGTTTTCCAACCACAAACTGATTCAAACTGGTCTATTGGCACTACATAGACAATAACATTCTAATCATTTATTCACTATCATCGATAACTAGCGCACGCAATGTGCAATCCTTTCGGCAAATGAACAGGACAACTGCGGATAAATAGGGGATTAGAATGATACCAAATATGCTTCCCGTGACCTGAACTTAAAACATCACTAAAGTGTACATATAACTTTATAATATATAAATATAAACCAAATAACGTCTGCTCATAAACGACTGTGGAATGGAACCATTATAAATATGAAATATATAAATAAATGAATTTGAAAGTGCGAGTGTATGCGTGCGAGTTTTATCGTGCGATCGCGCCATGACACATACACATGGCGTACTGATCGCAATCACACAGTAAAACAATATTGATCAATATACTTTCTTTCATCCACTTATACGACTTCGACAGGCATATCTGCCTTAGTAATCCATATTTCATAATATTGTTTCATATGTCTAGGTATAAATTCATATTCTGTTCTGTAATTAAGTTGTTATTAAAACTCTGCTATGTTTTTGGAGAGAGATATCCTAGATATAGTATTCATCACCATAAAACATATCAACATACCAGTACTTTTTTTTTTTAGGGCTTATTTTTTTTCTACTGATACATTGTCAACACCTTCCAGCCTTTTACAGGCAACAGAGTACACAATTGTGATATGATTGCTACTGGATTTATTCCTTTGTATTTTAAGAAACTGTTTTGCAAGTGTATTTCTGTATGCCAATATGTTAACCCTTTTTATAAAATAAGCATTGTGACTTTCTTTGTTCTATTAAACTCCATTTAATGTTCTGTATTTGTGTTATTAATAAACTACTGTGTCATTTAGGCTTGGTTGTTATAACAGTGCAAATAGATAATGGTTGGGTTTACAAGAACTCTGACTATATTATATTGTGATTTTACATTGGAATGTCAGGGAGTAATTGCAGACTTTGTAAAGAGTTTAAGATTTTGAACCAAATAATAGTGGTGGCAGAATTGGGTATTTAATGAGTGTAAGATATCATTTTGGGGAATAGTAATCATTTTTAGACATCATCATCTATTTATATAGCGCCACTAATTCCGCAGCGCTGTACAGGGAACTCTCACATCGGTCCCTGCACCCATTGGAGCTTACAATCTAATTTCCCTAACATACATACACACAGATAGTGAGAGAGACTATGGTCAGTTTTAATAGCAGCCAATTAACCTACTAGTATTTTTGGGCCTGTGGGAGGAAATTGGCGCACCCGGAGTAAACCAACGCAAACCCAGGAAGAACATACACACTCCACACAGATAAGTCCATGGTCGGGATCGAACTCATGACCCCAGTGCTGAGGCAGAAATGTTAACCACTGAGCCACCCCATACCAGACATACCAGGTGGTTTTGTTATGATTAACTTTTTCACACCTATACATCCCCATGTGGGTCTTGCTGTGACAATAATCAAAACATTTCACTTGTTGAAGTAGTTGGCCCAAGTCAAGACCAAGACAGAATTTGAGCACATTCTTCTAAGGCTATTTGATTACCTGTACATATCAAGCATAACTCTTGTGTGCTAATACCCTCCCTCAATCAAATTATACAGAAATTTTCTTTACGACCTTAAAACATGCTGTAGACGTTAATGGCAAAAAATGCTTTCTCATGCAGTTTATAATAGTCCCAAATAAGCAATTAAGCTGAAGAATAAAACTTTATTCTAAGCAGAGGCATCTTGTTATATATTTAAAGCTGATGTTGCATTTTTAGTTCAACACTTACAATTTAACTTAACAGGGGAAAAAGATGTTTTCTTCACTAAACTCAGGGCCTAAAGCCACAAACTATCACCATTTATTGCCTAAGATAATTTTTTCAGCTGAAATGCTTAATTGAAAGCATTATAACTCCCAGTTTAGTCATTTAGCCAAACTGTTAAGGGTCTATCCATCTACAAGTACGAATAGTTATAATTATGTTTAGAGAATGATTGCCTGCTTGGAAAGGTGAGATAGAAAATAATATTTGTGACCACAGGGCAGGCTTAAAAATAAAAAGTAAGCAGAAAAGATACCGATGAACTTTGTCGATGTGCCAATTGTAGTTTTTCATGTAGGCCCGGTCATTTAATTTCGTAAAAAACAGAATTGCTTTGCAATTTGAGAGTTTTTGTTGCCTCCAATTATATTAAATCTTATTAGAACTTTTGAAGAGTGCCAATGTTTAATGCAAACATTTTCATTTCCCTCAGCAGCAAATGCACAGATCACAATACATCTTTTCTTCATTTTGCAGAGATGATCTGATAACTTTTATTACTGTAGAATACATAAAACAATGCAAATATGTTGGATGTTTGATATCTATTTCATATAGAAGCGACATCACATTTCTGCTCTTTCAACTATCAAATTCAGAGTCTGTGGCTACCTCCTTACCTACCCCACACACCCCTCACTCGCCCCCCTTCACATTGTGTCACTACCCCTGTCACATGGAGTCCTGTCCTTACTAACAGCAACACTAGGGGATGGATCACTGTCTCTCACAAGATCAACACATTCATTTCCTGAAATAATCTGTGCTACTGTGAACATTTCAATGATGTGATGTTTTTTTCCCCATTTTTAAAACTATAATTACAGGTGATAAAACATAACTGTATTGTGCATTAGCATTGCTAGATTAGAGTAAATTGCAAGACAACTCTTCATCAATAGTTACAGGATGAAAATGCCAGAACTACGGGCCTGATTCATTAAGCATCTTAACTTAAGAAACTTCTTATTTCAGTCTCCTGGACAAAACCATGTTACAATGCAAGGGGTGCAAATTAGTATTCTGTTTTGCACATAAGTTAAATACTGACTGTTTTTTCATGTAGCACACAAATATCAACTTTAAATTTCAGTGTACAAAAAAGCTATCAAGTATTTGTGTGTTACATGAAAAAACAGTCAGTATTTAACTTATGTGCAAAACAGAACACTAATTTGCACCCCTTGCATTGTAACATGGTTTTGTCCAGGAGACTTAGATAAGAAGTTTCTTAAGTTAAGATCCTTAATGAATCAGGCCCTACATTTTGAAAAAAATTGTAAGGCCAGTATCTACACTGGCAAAATATAGCAGGGTTATTAGGAGTAGTTGTCTACAACAGTTTACATTTTTCACGCTTTGAGTAAAGTAGCCTTTTTGTTGCAAACAGTGGCTGGGAGGAGACCACAAGCATGCATTGCCTATGTAGTAATGTAATGTGTCCAGTCCTTAATCAGTCTGTCGCTTTGAGCGCCAGAATTTTAATTTGAGAGGACAAGTAAGTAATCTGCAATTGCTCTGCTCCAGCATTGCAGCAAGAAAAAATATTAATCCAGCACTAAATGCAAACTAAGTTACAGCACATCTAGCAATTTAGCAAAATGTTAATATGTGACATGCTTTGCTATTTGAGATTTTTGTCCCATCATTCCTCCTCTGGTTACTTCTCAGAGCTATGGGATCTGTCTTTTACTGTTTTTGATGGAAAGGAAAAGAAATATGCCTTAGCCTTTATTTTAAAAATATAAGTAATACATGGTGCATTTAACTTTCTTCATATATTAAAAATATTTAAAACATAGTTTATTTTTAGTTTATTTGTCCTTTAAATTGATTAAATGTTAAAAATCCAAATAAAAGCCTAATAATTGTTAATAAACGTTACAGAACTTTTTCCGAAATGACAATAAAATTATCAAAGCAACATATACCCAGCAGACACAAAAGAATGTTGAACACTGTACATTTTTGTAATTCATTTAAATTAGGTTCATGTTTAACTGAACTCTATCCTGTAAGAAGTATTTAATTTTGTCAAGTATTATGGAAATTCAGTGTCAGTCCCTCCTTCCAATCCTCACAGTCAATATCTTTCCCTTACAATCTTGACTTTTGCATTGTAACATATTCAGATCCCAAAGATCTGAAGTTCTCTCTTCGGAAACAAACGATATTGAAAACAGTATGCAAATCTCACGCATCTCAAGTGGAAGATAAAAGTGACTGAGGATTACACTTCATCGTCATCTAAGTTCCTATTTGTGTTCAAAGAACTACCTTTTTTGCACTTTTCAATTAACACACAAGCAAGTAGACCTTTGATGAAAAATATAAATAAAAAATGGTTTGTAACTGAGAGAAACTTTTTTTTGTATTAAATGCATTGGAATAAAGTGAAACTATCAAGAAGCTTTAGAATACAGATGTAAACTGTGACATTATTAAGCACTGATCTGGAGTTTAAAATGTCCATACTACATTGTATGTCTGAATGAAAACTGCTAACTGGTTATTTCCACGCAGGGAAATTATTCTATTCAAATCAAAGCACCGTCAAGGATATTTATGAAGGTTTGAGCACTGAAAAAACGTGCTGTAATCCTTAGCAACTACAGTCATGGACAAAAGTTTTGAAAATGACAGAAATATTGGTTTTCACAAAGTTTGCTGCTTGTGTTTTTAGACCTTTTTGTCAGATGTTGCTATGGTATACTAAAGTAACATTGCAAGCATTTCATAAGTGTCAAAGGCTCTTATTGACAATTACATTAAGTTTATGCCAAGAGTCAAGGGTTGACCCATTTTTTTGAAGACCTCTGCAATTCACCCTTGCATGCTGTCAATTAACTTCTGGGCCACATACTGACTGATGGCCGCCCATTCTTGCCTAATCAATGCTTGGAGTTTGTCAGAAGTTGTGGGTTTTTGTTGTCCACCCGCCTCTTGAGGAATGACCACAAGTTCTCAATGGGATTAAGGTCTGGGGAGTTTCCTGGCCATGAACTCAAAATTTTGATGTTTTGATCCCCGAACCACTTAGTTATCATTTTTGTCTTATGGCAAGATGCTCCATCATGCTGGAAATGGCATTGTTCGTCACCAAACTGTTCTTGGATGGTTGGGAGAAGTTGCTCTTGGAGGATGTTTTGGTACCATTCTTTATTCATGGCTGTGTTCTTAGGCAAAATTGTGAGTGAGCCCACTTCCTTGGCTGAGAAGCAACCCCACACATGAATGGCCTCAGGATGCTTTACTGTTGGCATGACACAGGACTGATGGTAGCGCTCAACTTTCCTTCTCCGGGCAAGCATTTTTCCAGATGCCCCAAACAATCTGAAAGGGGATTCAACATTAGGCTCTCCAGTTCAGAGAATAGATTTCTGGGTAATGATATTTACATGTTGTACCCATTGGATATTTAGATGACTGTTGTGTGTTGCCACAATGAGTTATTTACGAACATAGCTCAAAGGTGCAAATGTGCTTGAAAATCATAACAACCAATCAGCAATCTGTTGCTGATTGGTTGGCTGTTAGCTGTTAACAGCATTCTTGCTGTTAACCGCTTTCATCTGTTAGAGAATGAGAGCAAATATCTGATTGGGTGCTATGGTTTTATTAAGGTTTTGCACCTTTGAACAATGTTACCAAACAACCCTCAAAATTTAAGTGTTGACTCATTGGACTTACATTTCTATTAGTCCATCTTCTTCCCCTGGTTTGGAATGACTTATTTACAATCTGAAACACAAAAAAATCTTGGGCATGGTTGAGAACATTAATTTTTAATCCGATGATAAATTGTTTACTGTGGACACAATCTATTCTTCTTACCATGCTGGAAACAATAGCATGTGTGCGCCCTAGCAAAAAATAAATAAATACTATTTGCCATAGACCCATAATGAGACCTGTACACACTTGAATAGAATATGGAAATTATCACAAAAACTTGTCTTGCTTGTATTATTCAGGATCCCATTTAGCAAAGCCAAAAGTCATTAACAAGGTGTTGTCTTATAACAATGTTAATGCAAATGTGTGGTCTTACAATGCAAATTATTGCAATGCTAAGTCTACCTCAATAAATTATTTTTGGATGTTAAGTGGAGCATCATCTAAATCCTGATCTATTTCTAGCTATATTTCTGACTACACTGTCATTATGCATCTGAATTCTGTAAAAATAAACATTCTACTGAGTATCTCAGACTTACTAATTAATACGGAGTACCCGGTGGAATTGCCCTTTGCTTACACTGGTTTACAGACTGGTCATCTGCCCATTTTAGAAGGCTAAAAGCGGTTTGAAGGGACATTAACGAATCCGGGTGAATTGTAGATGATTACTGCATTGCAGTTTTTTGGTTAACCATTCACAATAGTCTCTATGCTAATTATTATCCAACCAGTCTTTTTTTTTCTCTGCCCTAAACTATTCAAATTTAAGTTGTCTGTTCTTTAGCATGCTTTTCTTTTATAGTAATTGTATTCTTGTTTTAGATGTTACTCCACTTGCAAATTTTCCTTTTCGACATCAGCGCAATCTTAACGAAAATTACTTCTTTACCTAATGTTTTAAGTCATGAGATTCTTAAAATCTGAATTTTATCTGTATGCTGAAGGAAGCTTAGTAACAAGTTTTATTACTATTAATATTGTTTAGACTAAAACAGTTATCTTAGGATAATTCACAATACTATTGTTCCAGTCTTTTTTTTTCTTATTCTTTTTTTGTTACATTGTTATAATAATTCTTATTGTTTTCTGTCGCTGTTGTTGTTGTGCTGTTTTTTATTATTATTATTATTATTATTATAGAATATGCCACCAATGTAATAATAAAAACCTGCCTTAATATCTTCATCATCATTTTACAGGAATGCTGCTTTGAGTTAACAGTCTGCAGCAAATAAGACCAAGGAGATTACCGTTCGCAATCAATTAAGAAAATAATCTTGAGCAAATAAAAGGATCGTAAATTTGGGCTTGTGATATGCCTAAGAAATATGCTAATGGTGAAAATACTGACAAATCTGTCAGATTATTGTAAATAATGGCAATTTGAAATGGATGGATGTAATTGCTATTGGGGAACTTTATTGTGTTAATAGAGCTTTTATTATTTGATTAAGCCAATAATCCTTTTTTTGATGTTTCGCTTTGTTAGTTGTTGACATAATTTATTCTTTTTAATTTCAAAATGCCACGCTTCGTTCTAAGCAAAATTATTGCATTTACCATGTGGGGGATATGAATGTGTTCCAGTTAGAGTGATTTTATTTATTTATTTTAAGTGGTTTTATAGACTTCTCAGTGGGTTTTCTAAAAGCAGTTTCCAAAGTATATCAACAACTATTTATGGGTAACAAATGGTATAATTTGACATTTGGCACTAAATAATGCAATCAGTGGGATTTCAGAGAAGTATAATACAATTTGCATTTCCACAGCAGAATCAGAATATGAATATAACATATTTTTTTTCTGGAAACCTGCTGAAAACAGGGACAAGACTGATTTTTTTTTTATAACAATGATCTTCCATATGCTATATTTTTAGCAGATAATTATTTTTTTTCACAAATATCTAGAATATTTTTGCATTTTTAGGGTATGTACAGACAGCTATTATTAAGAAAAAAAACAAAATCCACTATAGAGGTCGCTTATGTTTCACAAATGTGACTGTTTTGTACAATGAATCGCGTCAGATGTGTAACTAGATATTTGTGGGGCCCATAAAACCTCATGTACCGCCCAATGATGAAAAATGCATATACCTATTGGGCTTTGGCAGGGACGGTGGGCCCCCCTCAGCAAAGGACTGAATAGCAGTTGCACCCCCTTGCACTTTGAATCACACAGTCTTGTGAACTAATATGGCGCTATCTGCAGGGACTCAACATCTTGACGAGCTAAAGCAGATTTATAGGCTCATTAGAACCATCCTTGTATCGGTTATTTTGTGTGAGTTTGACAATTACCTATTAAGTGTAGATCCTGTTCAAATTTAGCTACCCTGTCATAATGCTGTATCTAAGGTGAACTGTTTATTGGAAATTAAATCTTCCACCTGCTGATCGGAAGAGCTTGGTAGACCAAAGGTTTCTTTGCAGTTTGCAAGCTAGGATCACTTGAGAGCTCATATTTGCTACAGGCAAGTGCCTGGGGCAGCAATCTCTGGAGGTGTCCTATAGTACGTGTTTTTCTATTTTTAATTACTTTAATATTTCTGTGTCCTGTTCTGTCAGGTTCTATTGACTGCGCATGAATTCCAGGGTAGGGAAGACGTAATTGTTTGTTGGGAATGATTTCGGACTGTGCAAAAAAGTAGTAAGATGACAATTATTATATGCCCAGTAATATACCCTGACACAGTATTAATATGCTCATTAGCGGTGGTAGTCATTTAATCGGTACTGACAATGCCAATAAAGTTTTACAATGACTTAAAAATACTGATGACTATCAAAGCGACAATCACCAAATATCGACTTACCATATCACACATGCGCTGTTTCCAGCACGGAGGTAATTAAATGTGCCGGAAACAGTGCCTGTCTGTGATATGGTAAGTCGATATTTTGAGGTTGTTGCTGTGCTAGTCATCAGTTATTTTTTAGTCGTTCTAACCTTTGCCGGCATTGTTAGTGGCGATAAATCCTACCACACCCTTCATTAGTACATAGTTACTGCTTGCAGTACACAGCCTACCTCTTACGGCAGACATAAACAGTCAGCCTCTTGTGGCCACTTACCTCCTCCGACTGCCAGAAGTAACTTCTATTAATCAGTACAGGCTGCTCTATCTATCACAGTACTTTAATGCTGATGAACTTAAAGAAATGTAACATTTTTTGTAATGGAAAATAGTAAGGTCATCTGCTATGTTAATTATCATTTTTCCTTTATATCATGCTGTTAAACCCTTCATTTTCATCATGCAAGATTACTGCATGTTAAATTAGTTTTTTTTGAACTTGTAAATTAACATCAGCTGAAAGAGGCACTTGCCACATTTTTCCTGTAACTCTGTAATACATTGTTAGATAACTATCTTATACGTTCCATTTTTTTTTAACTCAAAGGTGTAAAGGTCTTCAAGCAAATTGCAGCAAATGTATTCTCAAATGAATATTAAGCTATATTTATGAATCGCCAACACACGCAGCGCTGTAGAGTTTTCTCTTCCTCAAATAAGAGACTGTACGAAGTAAAAACTTAACAAATCTATTACGTTTTGATTTAAATGAGGCTTTTAAGTACATTTTGTCAATACTTTTCCAATAGGTATAGTTAATAAGGCCACTGAAATACAGGAGACAATAAGTGGTCATTTTGTACGGCCCTTGCGTGTACATTTTCTCCAAGGAAATTATTTAGGTAATTGCAGATTTTGATTTAGATCATATATTGTGGCCACTTTGGGAGAATTACTACGGAGTGGTTGTGTCCTTACATACATTCCTGCATTATGGTTAGGAATATTAGCAACTGTTGGAAATCTTTTTACCAATGACAAGATAATCAAATGAAGTATGTCCCGGAAACTGAGCTAACCAAAAGTATCACTGATTCATATAGTGGTCATCATCAGTGGAGTTGCTGTAAAGGTTGCCACTTGAGACATCTTCAGCATGACCCCACTCCATCCCTTTGCCACAACAGCAGGGACCATACATAGATTTAAATATATCAAGGGTTTTAACAGGGTGCAGAAGGGAAACATTCTTCAGTGGAAAAGAAGTATTAGAACACAAGGACATGTACTGACACTGGAAGGAAGTAGGTTCAGAGGAAATTACTTCACAGAAAGGGTAGTGGATAAGTGGAATAGCCTCCCATCAGAGGTGGTAGAGGCTAATAAAGCTATTTAAAGATACTTGGTATAGACATAGGGATATCCTTCCAAAGAATAAAGGATCAAATAGGGTTTAAAGTTACCATAGGTTAATCATTGGGCAGACTAGATGGGCCAAGCGGTCCTTATCTGCCGTCAAATTCTATGTTTCTAGGTAACCGAACATTTTCAGCTCACATTCCGGGACGTCACTAATAGCCTGACCTTAGCCGGATCACCCACAAGGCAGCTCATGCTCCTACCTAGGGTCTTTTGGGCACTGAGTGGCTTTTTTTTTTTTTTTTTTTTTTTTAACCTCCCTACTTGCTAGATTGTACTTTGGGCACCCTCCTTTTTTAAAAAATAATAAATAATAAATTATAAATAAATAATTAGATTTTATTTACTCACTCTTTTTACTCCTGAAGTCTGGTCAGTAGATGCAGGTGAACTCTTCAAACCTCTTCTCTTTTTTCTCTTCTCTTCTCTTCCTTTCTTTTTTTTTTCAGTGCCTGCTCCACAGGAGGCAGAGCGATGCATGCTGGAAAGGGAGGGGGCGTCTGAAAGAACTTTTATTAACACTGTCTGTCAGTGACAGACAGTGTGATACTTCACCGAGGCGCCGCCGGACAGACTGTCACATGATCACTGACTCAGTCAGCGGCCCGGGCGCATCGGAACGAAGAGGACCGCGGACACTGACAAACAGTGGCGGCACCCCGCCACCGCTGCACTTCTCTCCCAAGCCGCTGACTAGATAAGAAAATCTAGTCAGCGGCGCCCTGCAGGTCCCAGCGCCCTAGGCAGCTGCCTAAGGTTGCCTAATGGGAGCGCCGGGCCTGCATACCACTGTATACTGGTCCATTTAGACCACAAGTGACACCAATAAAATTTAACATTTGTGTTCATTATTGATATGCTGGTACAATTGCAACACTACACAGCAGTTTACTTTAAGTATTTAAAATCAGCTTCTATAAATCTATATATATATATATATATATATATATATATATATATAAATATATAAATGTCTAGTGGCGTGTGTTAGTCTGTCTGTGTGTGGAAAAAATAAAACCAAGCTGCAGCGCCACCTGCTGGGTGGAGTTATACACTGACCTACTAAATTCTTAGTGTGTGTGGAAAAAAAAATTCAGAAAGGGCTGAAATTTGGTATACTAAGATGTTTTTAATTTGTTAATTTAATTTGCTAATTGTTAAAAGTGTTTATAAAGATTTAAAAAATATATATATATTTCTTGAAGGAGAAGTGACAGTTGGGAGTGGTTGGTGGTTGCCGGGGGTGACAGTTGGGAGTGGTTGGTGGTTGCCGGGGGTGACAGTGGGGAGTGGTTGGTGGTTGAGGCCTGGGCTAGGCCCAAATGCATGACAAGAACCTTTTTAACACCTTAAGTAGCTTGCTTTGACTAGAATGCATGAGTATCATGCACGGGTTAACTTGTGTGTGTGTGTATATATATATATATATATATATATATATATATATATATATACACACACACACACATATGTGACAGTTCTTATACCATGTATGACATGACTTCAGCACCACAAGAAAATGTCACAAACACTGTTACATCACCACATTTGAGTGACTTTGAAGACCATTTGGAGGCAATAAAAATTTTGCCTATGGGTGCAAAGTATTTGCTTAATTTAAATAAATACTGCTGACACCGGTTAAGTAAACAATAGAGGAGAGAGATAAATCTTCATGTTACTATCGTTCTGCTTATCAAGCACCCAAAGCTTCCTCGTCTCATTATCATTGATGGCAAACTACTTTCCAGTTCGACCTTCAATGTCACATTAGTTTGTGCTTCAAGGGATAATTGAATTTGTTATCAATACCACTTTATTAGGAATAAATACACAGACAGATTATGTCACTGTGATATACGCTTCTAAACCTTACATTGCCACTAATATTTTAACAGAATTTTTTTACAAACCCATATACTTAACTCTTAATCCCCATTTACCTCCATAATGGCTTTTTCCTTTGATTTTTTTTTGTAATATTCAGTGTGACATATCAAGTATGTGAATACAAGAGAAAGCATGTAATGTCAACATTATGTATTGCGTCATGCAGAGCTGGTCTCAGCGGTGAGCTTTAAATCGACAAGCCATTCTCATGGGCGATGTCCAATTACACAATAAAGTAAAATTTATATTTCCCTGTTAATAAAATATTTCTATCTCTAATTTAGAAGCCACAAAACGTGCACACGCGCAATGCTTCCATTGTTGCGTGAAAGTACCTTCTTGTCTGACTAGCGCGTTTCAAGGTATATGCCCTTACATACTGGAAATCCCATCATATACTCAGTTTGTACCTTGCTTTGAGGATTTGTGGACAATTCTGAAAAGATGCATGGTGGAATCCTTAAAGACTTGTATATTAGTATGCACTGGCTGTCATAATTGTGCTACACTATGAATATGACATCAAGACCATCAACAAAGCTGCACCAACATACATCTCCTCTCGTCTCAAAATATCTCCCAACTCGGCAACTCCGTTCTGCACAAGATCTGCTTCTCTCATCCACATTCATTACATCCTACCATTACCGGTTACAGGACTTTTTTTGGGCTGCACCGACTCTATGGAATTCTCTCCCTCGCACAATAAGACTTTCCTCTGGTCTACAAGCTTTTAAGCGTTCTCTGAAAACCCACCTCTTCAGACAAGCTTATAATATTCCTCAACCACCCTCTTAACCTCACTACATTACCCTATTACCACCCTTTATACAATTACCCCTTGACCAACATTGTTGTGTGACAGGATCATTTAGCTTATGAGTCACTTTTACCTTTGCAGTCGGCCCAGCCAGACTGCAAATGTAGACTTAACCTCATGTGTCAAACTCCCACTGTCAAATAGATTGTAAGCTTGCGAGCAGGGCCTTCTCACCTCTTTGTCTGTTTTACCCAGTTTGTTTATTAGTTTACAATGTTTGTCCCCAATTGTAAAGCGCTACGGAATATGTTGGCGCTATATAAGTAAATGATGATGTTAATGATGATGATGGATACACTGACCAATGTAATCCTATCTCCTTAAAACATAAGATTTATACAATAAGGATTTTACTTGCATTACATTCATCTGCATCATTGTGTGTATTCATAGTTGTTTTCATCTTTATCAACATATGCAGAATTGCTTTTCTTTGCTGTGTATAAAACAATTGGCCGAACGTCCTGCTCTATTCAGTAACACAGTTCTCATACTCACTACTGAATCTACCTTTTTATATAAAGCATTCTGACAACCTGCAGCGTTTAGGATAAGGCAGAGAATTCCTCCAAATGATATTTTGCTTATTGTAATTAATTCAATGTTTTTCGTGCATAAGCAATTAAACTTTCATGATGAAGAAAGAGCAGGTTTTGTGGATCAAGCCCATATACAATTCAAAGATGTTTGCATAATAGTACCTAAAATTAAGGAAAGTAAGGCAAAAAAAGGAGTAAATGTTCTCCGGGACAAACCATGTTACAATGCAAGGGGTGCAAATGAGCTTATTATTTTGCACATAGGTTAAATACTGGCTGGTTTTTCATGTAGCACACAAATACTTGATAGTTTTATTCTTACACTGAAATTTAAAGTTGATCTAGGACATGCCCTACCCCAACTATAAATCTGTCCCCACATTTGAAATTTACCTCCCCTCCAATGCAACTTGGTTTTGCCCAGGTTTTATGCTATGCTTTCTTTAATGACTCAGGCCCATTAATTGGTTGTCTTTCAGTTCGTAACAGGCTGTCCAACCAAGGTTTTCTTGGGGCCGCAAACGTCCCTCATCGCCTATGCAGTATGACATTTTTGTCATTATTCAGCCCTTGAGTCCATAGACCTAACATGTATGTGGTTCTAAGAGACAGCACTGATCTGAACCACCTGCCTCTGCAAAGTAATGAAACCGGCTGACGGGCTTCGTACCATGTAACTCACGACTTTACAAGCGTTAGATCCTAAATGCTTTATTTTCTGTGTGTTGAAACAAATTTTGAAGAGGAATGATGCAAATATGTTTTATATTACTTTTTTTTTCCAATAAATCTCATTTTAGATGTTTGTTTTATTTACTCTAATAATAATATTGCAAAACATGCCTTTCAAGAGCTGATTTCACTAAATGCGCAGTCCATATTCACTCTGTTTTCTACTTTTATTACTGTCACCAAATAACCTCAGCATTGTATTATTAAGAATGTTGCAGAGAAATAGAGTTTTCAATATAATACTGTTGGTGCAATAAATATGATCTGCGTTCCGGCGTCGTTATGCAATCTGTGTTAAATTGAAGCACAGTTGTGTGAAGGGTATATGTGAGTCCAAATAGTACCTCTACTCATCTTATGATGCGCTGTAATGAACTCTAAACTATATTTTATTTCTATCTGACATAGACATAGCAACTGAACTGCGGACATATTAAAAAAAAATATATAAAAAAATTGTCTGTCGGATTTTGCCGGAGATTGAAGGGCACTGATATTTTGGGAAAATAATGCTTATCTTATAACAGTCTTTAGTTGGAATCCTGGGGCAGTCAGCAGCTTAAGAACGCCACGTGAACGAATCAATAGATGGCTTGATGCCAATATGTGCTGCATTTTTCCTCTGGGATAAATAGATCTGATAGGAGGAGACAATGGATGGAGGCCATTGAACGCATATTTCAGCATTGTCTAAAGCATGACTGTACATAACACAGATTACTAAGAATTTACAAGAAGGGCAAGCTGTGCCATGTAATATAATACGTTGTCATTGACAACTGACATACGGCAATCATCAAGCATAGGCTGTCTTTCATCTATACTGGTATCTTCAGCCCCTGCCTTTTTCATTAAGCATGTATTATTAAATCTTGTTATAATGACTGTGAGTTAGGAAATATATTCAGCTGGGGGGGAGGGTGCTAGGTTTGATTAATTGGCTACTGCATATGACCCATTGGGAATAGAGAGGCCCAGGTTTCTCTAACCCAGTGTTGGCTAACCTGTGACACTCCAGTTGTTGTGAAACTACAAGCCCCAGCATGCTTTGCCAAAATATAGCAGCTTATTGCTGGAAGGGTATGCTGGGATTTGTAGTTTCACAACACCTGGAGTGTCACAGGTTAGCCAACACTGCTGTAACCTATTTTTATATGTGACTAGAGCAGCATATTAGGCTCTAATAAACGGGCGTCCATAGGGTATATTTACTAAACTGCGGGTTTGAGGTTTGAAAAAAAAATGGAGATGTTTCCTATAGCAACCAATCAGATTCTAGCTGTCATTTTGTAGAATGTACTAAATAAATGAAAGCTAGAATCTGATTGGTTGCTATAGGCAACATCTCCAAACTCACAGTTTAGTAAATATATCCCCAGGTCTTTTATCACCATTTTTATGTGTCTTTTTTTGACAAACTGTGGGGGGAATGGGGCCCCATTCTAGTACCTGACCATGGGGCCCATGGAGTCCTAATCAGTTTTTAGGCAGAAAGATTAACATCATAATTTCAAAGTTCTCCATCTTTAGAATCCCTTCATTAATTTCAACCGTTAGATTTTTATCCTTTCATCCTAGTTCACACATCTTTTGTGTGTGTTAAATATTTTTAATACATGGGTGTTAAAGCACAGGACAACTTCTGATTACTGGCAGCTGCAGAGAGAAAGGGTCCTGGGGCCACCCGCTCCCAAGGGAACTGTCCCCCTCAAAAGCTGTGTTGAACCCCATGGATCTCATTATATATCTCGCCCTGTAATACCTAGTTTATGCATTTGGAGGCAGTATGAAGTACATCGATGTGCCCTGTCGATATTTAGCTATGAAAGGGTCACCCTTTCAATTATGTCTCAGCAAGATGGTAAAAATCCTGGTGGGTCAGGCAATAAAGTTTACAGAACCCCCTGAAGCATTAGTCTTACACTAATCTCACAGGAGCTCAAGAATTTGAAAGTTATAGTAACGGTTTAAAATTAGTAGTATGTTTTGATTGGAGTCGGAAATTTATTTAGCAGAATATAGCATATACATTCTAGATTCTAAGTGTACCTTATAATACAACAAATATAAAGAATATTCTTCATGTCAACAGGTTTGGACTACCCATTTGATTTACATGGGGTCCTTGAGTGGTCCCAAGCATAGGTGGGCCCCTATTGTTAGTTGATTCTAGAAAAAATGTTTATAGTGAGTTTATAATACAAAATCTTCAAACAATATAGTTGTACACACTAAATATCTCTAACATGTTTAATTATACTCAGCAAAACCATCTTGGAGACTCAAAGCAAAAACAAACTTTTTTCATGAAAATATTAACATTTTTTCATCTGTGCTTAATTCTGCATTGTGACGTTTATCATAATTGACATTGTCCCAACTCCGTGTGAGTTGGTGTGCGAGCAATACAACCGAATGACAGAAATCTGCACTGCCAACCCTAGTGCATTCCTAGGGCAGCACGGTGGCCTAGTGGTCAGCACTTCTGACTCATGAATTCGATTCCCGATCATGACCTTATCTGTGTGGAGTTTGTATGTTCCCCCCCGTGTTTGCGTGGGTTTCCTCCCACAATCCAAAAACATACTGGTAGGTTAATTGGCTGCTATCAAATTGACCCTAGTCTGTGTGTATTTTAGGAAATTTAGACTGTAAGCTCTATTGGGGCAGGGACTGCTGTGAGTGAGTTCTCGGATCAGCAGCCTATTAGGAACATTTTAAAGGTGAAAATAGCAGGTAGTGCAATGACCCAACCCATGGTAGGCCACGATGGGGGCAATTGCCCCCCTGCCCCCAAGACATGGTCAGCCCATGTCTTCAGACAACAAAAGCCATGATGAAGATTGGGAATAGTAGTCCTTCCCCCACCTAATAATATTGCTTCCATCCAGGTTCTTACACTGATTAATCATCACACGATTTTTCTCATGGCATGGGGCTTTCATTTGCATAAAACAGGGGTGTAAATTTAAAAAAAAAAAATACTCCTCATTTTTATATGTGATAGAGGATTCTATTAAGACTTTTTGTTTTGATTGGAATTCTCTACTTCTATACTGACAGACGGATTGCCCTAAATAATAGAACATAAACTCTCTTATCTCTGGCAAACTAAATAAAAAATTATTTCGTTTTAATTCTTCTATGTAGCTATTTTTAGCTCCTGTAATAAAGCGATTCTCAATCAGACATAAGTCATCAAGTCACAACTGTTGTATCTATTAAATATATGACTTTTTTTTTTCTTCCTAGAGAATTGTTTAAACCAGTGAACGAACACACATCACATCACAATACTGTTCAAGATGTTTTGAAAAAACCACAAAGCAGAATAAGCAGCGTATTAGCAGCAATTTTAAGCAGCAAATTTACAGGCATATTAATGGTCTTGAAAATAACAGAAGGAAATGAGTTCTGAATTGGAAGCCTCCTGTTCTCCGAGGAAATCTCCATCGAGAGGCCTCACAAGCAGCTTTCTTTACTTCACTGGATCAGTTAATAGCGGTTTCTTCAGTATTCAAGCAGACTGCAATATAACAGAATCCTAAACAGAACAACAGAGGTACAGTACAGTGTAAATATATTTTACATTAGTGTAAATTTTGTTTTTAAGTAACAGTTTGGAAGCAGTTAGAATTGAACTACACACGGCCGCCCACAGTTCACACATGATTACAATTGGGTTGAGATTTCTGTCACAGACAATGGATACAATTTGCTGGGTCATTAAGAATGTTGTGTAAATGGATAATGGATACGGCCATTTTGCGCAGTTCATTTTAGCTATAAATTCTTTGTACCTGAAAAGTTTTTATTCTCTTTTCTATAAGATTGCCGTCATAAAACTCCTCGCTGCCGGTCAACGGCTTTAATCACATTTGAGAACTACAGTCCGGAGAAATGTTGAAGGAAAACGGTAATATCATATGTCGGTCTATGATTACTTTAGTTTCATGTTTATGAGGCCGTAGAAAAGAACAGTTGACTGGATTGAATCATACATAATATATCATTTAACTTTTGTGTTTCTTTGTATCATATATTTTGTCGAAAAAGGAAATTTTGATGACCGTGTTTTGAAAATCTACCGAGTACAAAAATGTGTTTTATGTTTATTTTTTTTTAGCATTTATGATTTTTCATGGTGCATACTTATAAAGGGCCTGATTCATGTTCAGCTTTACGCCCATCTGCCTAGCGTATTTGGCATGAAATAGTTCTGCGCATGCTCAGAAGCTGACCTAACGCCAATGATCACAATCGCACGCAATGCGTGTGCGGACGTAAATCACACTTACGACGGCCTACTACTTGAGAGGCGGAACGGGGGAGAGAAGGAGCGGACTAACGCGGGCAGTGCACAGTAAGGGTGTTCTGATGCAGATGCCACAGATGCAAGTCCTGGGTTTCTCATAAGATCAGTTGGTTTCAGCCGTATCATTTACATCCACTACAGCGCAGGTGTACGTGCTAATTGGCAGTGATAACTGATACGGCGCTGACTTTGTTTTTAAAAGTACACAAATGCCTGCCACTAGTTTGGCACAGAAAATGTGTATGCAATTAAGACAGACCGTAAAATCGCATTGAATGTTCTGGAAGCAGTGAAAGCCTATTTATTCATGTATTCAATGTAAAAAAAAACTAAAATTTTATTAATGATTATAGTGTTGAGTTATTCTTTTATTTTATATTATAAACATTTTTTATGCGTTCTTATGTGACCTTGTATTGTACATATGCTTGTGTATATACTGCAC
The DNA here is from genome assembly GCF_038048845.1 of Mixophyes fleayi. Classification (NCBI taxonomy): domain Eukaryota; kingdom Metazoa; phylum Chordata; class Amphibia; order Anura; family Limnodynastidae; genus Mixophyes; species Mixophyes fleayi. Next base: position 83,826,045 of record NC_134411.1, on the reverse strand, counting down.
TGTGTTCTCTCTGTCTGCCTACGGCAAGTAACGTTTAGCCAGAGTGTACTTATACTCAGATTCAAATCGATACATATCTAGAGATACGTTTGGATGTGAATACAGTCAGAACTATGGAAGTTCCGTGCTCTTTTTTTAAAACACAGCTTGTATCCCCTGGGTCTCTTTCTTTTGGATATTTTAGGGGCTGCACTTTTTTTTTTAAACGTTTGTTTGTCTTGCAGGTTGGTTCATACCTTGAGCATTGTTTTTGGCCTAATAATTGGCCCACAGTTGATGACTTTGCTCTTGGACTCTTGAGGCTAACATATGTGACTCTCATTTATTTTACTAGCAATCACGTCTCTCCTTGCTGCCCTGTGGAAAAGAACCGCTCAACCTGGAGCTAACACATGACCTAGTGCCACTCAACCTGGAGCTGACACATGACCTAGTGCCTCTCAACCTGAAGCTGACGCATGACCTAGTGCCTCTCAACCTGAAGCTGACGCATGACCTAGTGCCTCTCAACCTTGAGCTGACACATGACCTAGTGCCACTCAACCTGGAGCTGACACATGACCTAGTGCCTCTCAACCTGAAGCTGACGCATGACCTAGTGCCTCTTAACCTGAAGCTGACGCATGACCTAGTGCCTCTCAACCTTGAGCTGACACATGACCTAGTGCCACTCAACCTTGAGCTGACACATGACCTAGTGCCACTCAACCTGGAGCTGACACATGACCTAGTGCCACTCAACCTGGAGCTGACACATGACCTAGTGCCACTCAACCTGGAGCTGACACATGACCTAGTGCCACTCAACCTGGAGCTGACACATGACCTAGTGCCACTCAACCTGGAGCTGACACATGACCTAGTGCCACTCAACCTGGAGCTGACACATGACCTAGTGCCACTCAACCTGGAGCTGACACATGACCTAGTGCCACTCAGCCTGGAGCTGACACATGACCTAGTGCCACTCAGCCTGGAGCTGACACATGACCTAGTGCCACTCAGCCTGGAGCTGACACATGACCTAGTGCCACTCAGCCTGGAGCTGACACATGACCTAGTGCCACTCAGCCTGGAGCTGACACATGACCTAGTGCCACTCAGCCTGGAGCTGACACATGACCTAGTGCCACTCAGCCTGGAGCTGACACATGACCTAGTGCCACTCAGCCTGGAGCTGACACATGACCTAGTGCCACTCAGTCTGGAGCTGACACATGACCTAGTGCCACTCAGCCTGGAGCTGACACATGACCTAGTGCCACTCAGCCCGGAGCTGACACATTAATGACATAACTGAGGCACGAGCTACTTTATGCCTCATGCCTGAGTGACGGCACTAGTTCATAGTGAATTGAAAGACTGTATATACTACTTTATCCCCAAGCATGTCTGCCTCACTGTGTAAAGGGAACAGGTCCACTTTTAAGGGGTTAAATGTATGTGTGTGTTGGTATTTATATTATAGCAGACATACATACTACATCCTTCCATATGAAAAGCTTTTCAGCATTCAAGATGCCACTTTTCTGTCTTCTAACGATAAGACATAAAATATATAGCAGGTCATAATGAGCATCATTTCTGTGGATTAAGAAGCTGTCTTACAGCGCACAACAGCAATCATTAATTTGGAAAGATGAGGAGTACAGTGTAAGGGAAAATATGCTGATCTCCTGCAAGCCTCTGTGCGTGCCTTTGCCTTGAAGTCCCTTCCTGCCCAAACATCTGGAAGATAATGTGGTAAATTAAAAAAGTAGACACTTTAATATACCAATGGGTAATCCTCCACTCAGAGGTGGCATAAAGCCAGCTCGTCATGCCGATTTTGTGGCAGGTTGCCATCAGCCTTTTATACTTAACCTTTCTACTGCTGCAGCAAGATCTAAAATAAGTAATGCACAATAATATTTGTATAGCATTATAGATGCTGCTGCACTAAAGGATCAAGGACAGCAAAATGGAAGGACGTTTATATAACAAATGGTGCAGAGATAACGGTGTGAAAAAGGTGCTGTATCCTACAGCATCCAATCAGATCCTGTCATTTTTGGTGCCTCTGACAATGGTCAGAACACCTATAGTATTTTTTATTGGAGATGGAGTGGTAGTCGTTTTTCAGTCAGTGCTGCAGTGTTTGGTGCAACATGGGGTCTGCAACCAGCAAACTTTACACACAAAAAACACTAAGGGGGTATATTTACTAAACCGCGGGTTTGAAAAAGTGGAGATGTTGCCTACAGCAACCAATCAGAGTCTAGCTGTCATTTTGTAGCATGTACTAAATAAATGATAGCTAGAATCTGATTGGTTGCAATAGGCAACATCTCCACTTTTTCAAACCCGCAGTTTAGTAAACTTAGCTCTAAGCCCTCACTCGGTACACTAACTCAGCTCTTGAACCCTTACTAACACAGATGCAACTAGCCTACTTAACGGCATTTCTATAGACGCTGGATTGATTTCTTGTCTCTGTCTCTTCTGCCTTCTCTCAGTCAGGCCTCCTGCCTATCCCACAATGGCGCTCTCCTCAGGCTCCTTGCCTGGTCGTTGCAGGTCTCTTCTGGGCTACAGTCACGTCACACCTCTTTTCAAACTTGTGAGGGAGGATCTTCCCAGGCTTGAACAGGTGGCCAACCAGCGCCATCTAGCCTGGGATTACTGGGCAAGGTTAGAACAATCTGTTTCCAATAGGAAATGTATAAAGTTGTTGTCTAAGTGCGCTTATAAATAAAAAGGGTGGAATTTTAGAAGGGCTATTTTTTTAGGTATCATAGGTGCAATTACAATGGGCGTCAGGTACGTGTCTTATCACTCTCTTTACTTACCTTTATTATTATTATTATCGTTTATTTGTTAGGCGCCACAAGGTATCCGCAGCGCCGTACATGGTACAAACAGTAGACTATACAGGGTAAAACAATACAGAACAGTAAACACAAAGTACCAGAACTTCAGAAACTCCAGGCAGGCAAATACTGTAAAGACGGAGCGGAAGAACAGGTCTGGAGACAGGAGGGGAGAGGGGCCCTGCTCATACAAGCTTACATCCTAAGGGAGGGTAGACAAAATCAGGCACAAGAGGGAGCCAGTGAAGCAAGGGGAAGAGAAAAAGGAGCCAGTGAGAAACAGAAGAGGTGAAAGGTTAGGTGGATGGTAGGTAGGCCTTAAGGTACAGGTGAGTTTTAAGTGCCCGCTTGAAGGAGCTGACATCTAGGCTAAACAGAATATAATGTTGTCTCTCTCCTGTACTAGATATGTTATCAAAGCACCTCACCCCATCTCCTCTTTCTAAGAGGGCACACTTGCTACACATGCATTTGGGTGAAATGACTAGAATGTTCTGTATAATGTTCAATGCTCAAGTGCGTGACGCAAGCATGGGTTATCAAAGACCTCCAGATATAGGTCTGAGTGTGCCTATTTAAACATCCTACAATGATCTGCTGTCAAATTACCAGACATAAAAGCAGTGGAATGGATATTTCAAGCATACACAATAAAGGTAAAGTAGTTGGTCTGTTTGCTCCTCTGCTGACCAAGATTTGTATTTTCCTATCCTCTTACTCTGCAGCAATGTCTTCTATTAAATCACAGCCAGCTACAGTAAATATGAAACATAAAACAGTCATCAAGTCACTGTATAAATCCATCTTTTTTTTTTTATTCTGTGCTGGAAAAGTTCTAAGATCTTATAAAGCAGTTCCCACGTAATGTACTTGAAATAAACTCTCTGTATGGTTGCAAGTTTAACAAAAGTAATGCAAACATAATACACAACTAAAAGTTTACCAAACATTATTATTATTATTATTATTATCTTATATTTATATGGCGCCACAAAATGTCCACAGGGCCATACATGACATATGCAGACCGCATTCGTAACACATTACATGATACATGAAAAATAAAATGCAGAGACCAGACATACTGAATAGAAAAATAATGTACAGATAACATGGAAATGCAGATCAAATTATTTACTGGACAGTAAGTGAGAGTGATGGCAATGACCAGCGGGAAATAGGCCTGAGATCAAGAAAAGAGGGCTAGGGAAGCAGGCCAACAGGTACAGAGGGTGGTGGAATATGAGAAGGCGAACCCAAGGAAAGAGGGCACTGCTCCTAAGAGCTTATACCATAAACAAAAATGGAAGACACAAATAGAGTGGTATTGATTATGGGAATGGGGCTGAAACCCGAGATAGGGGAGTTAGGAGGAAGGCTGATAGACTTGAATAAAAAAAAAAAACGCTTAAAGCCTTTGAGAGCAGAGGCTAACCTGATAGGATGTGGAAGAGTGTTCCACAGCTGGGGAGCGGTCCGGGCATAGTCCTGGAGACGGGAATGGGAAGGGGTAATCGGTGAAGTAGTGAGGCAGCAGTCATAGGCAGAGTGGAGAGGTTAGCTAGGAGTGTGGGTAGAGATGAGGTTGGAGTTGTAGGGGAGGATTGATGGGGAGCTTTGCAGGTGAGGCTGAGGCATTTTAATTTATTTCTGTAGGCCACAGGGTGCCAATGTAGCGACTGGCAGAGAAGGACAGCAGAAAGAAAGATAGGTTTGGCAGGTGGAAGTAGCAGGATATTGAGTGAGACAGAATGTGAGGTTTGAAGCAGAGGGTAGTGTTAACAGAAAGGGGGGAAGGAGCCCGAGAAGGAAGTTGGACAGTGTAGTGTCTGCACAATGCTTGTTCAGTGCAGACAGATAGCTATAAACCAATAAATGAAAAGGAAAAATGAAGGGAGGTTCTGTAATTAAACTCAATAACCCTTTGTAACTTCCTGTTTTATCAACATCATCACCAGTTCCGCAGCACTATACAGAGGATATAATTGGAGGGGACAGCAATGTAGTTACATCATCCCATAACCTCCCCCTCTGCTCTTTATTTTTGGACTTCCTTTTGCTCTGATCTGATAGGAAATTGAGCTCTCTGTTTAATGGATTTGGAATCCCCTGTATGTGCAATGTGATAGCGTCTCTGTAACATCAGTCAGGTCTCAGTGCTGACTCTTATCTATAGACTTATTTACAGATCAGTGAAAGTCTACGTATACGTACTACATACAGTACATACAATGAAACGTCAGTATATGAAGTTGTTATCACAAAATTATAGATACAAGACATCAGTAGTATAAGACAAACGCAATATAATGACAAACAAGTTTGTTAAAAAGCGGTCAACCAAATACATATGCATTACCTCACCGTTTTTAGTGGTCAGGGGATGTGAAAGCCACCATGTCCAGAACTCCTAATGCAATAAATAATATTTGCAGCAATCTTAAACCTTATCCATGCTTACCTACTCTCCCGGGAATGTCTGGGAGGCTTACGATTTTCGGGCAGTTCCTCCCAGGCCCATTAGAGAGTAGGCCTTTCTCCTGGATCTTGCTCACTTCCAAATGAAGTTGGCGAATTGAGAACCTCAATGCATCATTTTAGCCCTGTCTTGCAATAGCAGCAATTCACCACTGGGGCGCGGCTAAAATGACACAATTTGTGGCACCGTTTTTCACCTGCACTTGTCATTTGACTAATCTCAAAGTAATGACCTTACTGTAGCTTATTACTATGTCCAGAGATGTCCTCTGTAGAGATTATCAAAAAGCTACAAGTTAACTTTGAGAGGCAATTTGTGAAATTTGTAGAAATGTTGGCAAAACCTAAAAGCAAACGTTTATAAAGCTGTCTGTAAAAGTGATTTACAGGAATTGACAAACCTGGTTGGTAAAATATGTTTCACAAGTTCTAGAAAAACAATATATATTATAATTATTATTTCTATTTATTCATTTTTGGGGTGTTTGGAGGGTACCGCATTATTGTATCACAATATAGTACCAACACAAGGCAAAAAAAGTATGTATAGGTAAAAAACAAATTTAATTTTATGCACATATATATATATATATATATATATATATATATATATATATATATATATATATATACACACACACACCCCATGTTAAAAAATGTGAAAATACATAGATGGCTAAAATATTTTCAATTATTAAAAGGTTAAAAGTGAATTATTTAAAATAAAAGTCCATAGCCCTGTCTTCCATAATGCATACTTATATCACAGATATATTTTTGTCTTTTTTTGGATCAAAAGATTTGAATTACCATAAGTTTTTACTTATTTATATACATTCTTTTAAAGGAGATCTTTATGTCAGTGGTGATACATTCGCCGACGCTAAGGACTAAAACCCATAGAACCTGCATGAACGTTTTAGGGTTACATTTGCATATCGAAACCAGCCACAACAATACGCAGGTGTATAGTGGCTTGCAGCAAACCGTAAGATAATACAGAAACAAGAGGCAGTACAGTTATGCTGATGTGATTCTGTAGCTAGAGAAATTCTGTATAACAAGGTCCTCATGATAAAATATGTATAGATGTCTGCTATGGTACATATTCTGCAGAGTACAGCCTGTGGTGCTGGTTTAAACTTTTTTCCCTAAAAAATTCTAGTTAGTTGAAAAGATGGTCTTACAACAGGAGATATAGTTTTAAAGTTCACAATACTTATCCCTACTGCAAAGTTAAGTGTGTGTGTAAAAATGTGTATATATGTGTGTATATATATATATATGTATATATATATATATATATATATATATATATATACACACAGTGCTTTTTTTTGTAAGAAAAAAGGAGCCAGAACTCACGTCACATAGTCAATCACTGTCCACATACGTCAGTTGTGTAACGAAACATAACGGACGCCGCCCGCAGTAGGCTCTCAGGGTGCGACCACATGACCAATCACAAGCTGAGCAGCGCCACAAGCCGAGCAGTGCCATCACAACCAGCATGGATAATGTACGCATGCATCGGACTGGACACACAAGCAGCCCGCATGCACTGTTTTAATTATTTTGCTGCTGACATGCTACGCTCGACAGAGCGATCCAAGTCCACGTGGACCAAACATCAAATGTTCAAAAGTTACTTTTGCTTCTTCAGTGGGTTATTTTTCAAGCACTGCAGAGAAACCCACCAATCATGATGGGCTTTGCCCTGTTTATAATCCTACCATAGCACAGGCAAGGGCCAGGTGGTAGAAACAGCGAAGTCCAAAATGGGCCGAGGTCAAAGGGTACAGCAGGCAGTGGAAGTGAGGTCCAGGCCGAGGTCAGGGCTAGCTGCAAACAGCATATCCAGGTAAGAGGCAGAGGTCAGGGTCACGAGCAATCCAACAGAGTCCAGTAAGCGAGTCAAGGGTCATACACGAAAGAATCATTCCAAATACCAAGAGCAGAGGAGCAGAGAAAGAAGCAGGTCAACAGCCAGAGACTGAAGCTATAACCATCAGGGAGGCTAAGCCCTCCCTGCCTTAAATACTTGCAAAGATCAATAGGAACTGAGGAGCGCAGGAGAGTAATCAGGCCCAGCAGGAGGCTAATTATTCCAATGTTATGCATGCGCCCGGTTGTCCAGCTGGACGGGTCACGGCGGTGCTGTTCAGAGCGTCCCGGGCATCGCCATAGCAACGAATGGAATGGAAACTGGAAGTGACGCCCCGGTTGTCCTGACAATGGCCGGGATGCGTCCAGCCTCGGACTGGCCTGCCGGGCAGCCGGACTATCCACCTGTAGGCCCGGCGGGGTTGAAGCTCCGCCCCCTCTGCTGTAAGGGCGGAGCTTATGGGAACACATCTGAACAGAGTAGGAATGTGAGAGAGAGCATTATACTGACTCTTACATTGTTGTATAATCACAGCTCCTCCGCCCCGCGAGTGCTGACTGAAGGTAGTGCAGAGAGATCTCTCCTCTGACCAGCAGGCACCATATGCAAATCACTAGCGTCTGCCAGCCCCGCCCCCTTCTCAGGACCACGCACTCTGCAGCGACTTTACTTTCATTTTAGCGGAGGAGGAGCTGGACCTGTCAGTCTACACTACAGGGGCGTCATCACTGCGGGGAGAAACGACACTTATTCAGCAATAGCATAATAACTGGATACATTGTATCAGCTGTATTATCCGCAGATTAAACTCATGGCATATAAATAAATTCTGTTAACCCATCACCACTCCTGGTGTGATTTAGATAACAGATCTAGCACCCATGTAAAACTGGACCTGCTTGAAAATAATCTGGGTGGTGTCTTGCACTGCATAGATGCCAACTTAATCCCAGGGTCAGTCCCAGAGATTTGCCCTTGGAAATGTCCCTGTTTTTTTATATTGTCCCACAGCATAATGCATAATGCATTAGCTCTTATTCTGCAGATCGGATGCAATTCATGTTTTGAACATTTTTCTACTGGTGGAAACCATGACGTTGGACATGGGTATCATGATACAGGTGTGTCTGGGTGACCTCGATGGCTTATTGAATGCACAAACTTAAACAAAGTTAGTACATTGGATTAGAAGAACAAGAATAGTGAGAGGCAAGCCATCTTCAGTAGACTGAAAAAGTAGAAGGAGAATAGTCTAAGAGGTATGTTTACCAATTTTGCAAATTGCTACATATCACCAGCGGTTTTGAGCTCCAAAAAGACAGATTTACCATTAGGCAGATTGCAGTGTGAAACTCAAACAGCTTGCGAGATGTGGCGGTTTAAATGGGGTGATTAGTAGTATGACACTTTTGAAAGGGCAGGTGGTTGCCATCCTGCCAGGCTTATTTTAGGAAAATATAAAAGACAAAACAATCAGAAGGAGATATTGATTGGGGTCATGTTTCCCAACCATTCAGCAACTAATGACCAGTGAGCAACCAGTCAGCAACCATTCAGCAGTGAGCAAACAGGCAGCAACAATTCAGCAGTCAGCAGCAGTAAAGCAACTAACAACCAATCAGCAATAAGTCAGCATTTATCTAACTGGTGCAAATAGACAATGTAAGCAAGTGTGTGATTATTTACTATGATTCTGTTACAAGCTTGCACTTACATGCAATGTTAGTATGAGAGTCCTTGTCTCTTGCCCAGGACCCCATAGCGGTCGGTCTATAAATGTGTGTGTGTGTGTGTGTGTGTATATATATATATATATATATATATATATATATATATATATATATATATATATATATATATATATATATATATATATATATATATATATATACACACAGGTTAACCCGTGCATGATACTCATGCATTCTAGTCAAATCAAGCTACTTAAGGTGTTAAAAAGGTTCTTGTCATGCATTTGGGCCATAGCCCAGGCCTCAACCACCAACCACTCCCCACTGTCACCCCCGGCAACCACCAACCACTCCCAACTGTCACTTCTCCTTCAAGAAATATATATATATATTTTTTAAATCTTTATAAACACTTTTAACAATTAACAAATTAAATTAACAAATTAAAAACATCTTAGTATACCAAATTTCAGCCCTTTCTGAATTTTTTTTCCACACACACTAAGAATTTAGTAGGTCAGTGTATAACTCCGCCCAGCAGGTGGCACTGCAGCTTGGTTTTATATTTTCCACACACAGACAAACACACGCCACTAAGCATTTATATTATATAATATACATATATATTTACCAGGTGTCCTTGTTCTTTACGTTGTAGCTTTCAACACCCTATAGCAAATTAAACGCTTTTTTATACCTGTCTTACTAAATTCCCTCCCTTCCCAAAAATGCTCCTTTAGTATTACGAATTCAGCATTACTCAGCTCCCTCCACATTGACAGACACACAACACAATGAATAATACAGCTTTCCAGAATATTTTTTATTGATTGATACATATTTTATCTATAGTTTTTTGTACATGATACATGTGAAACACTAATTTGCAATGTCCACTTTGTTCTTTAAGAACCACACTATAGTGCTATAAGTTGCCTTCCATGGGCTGACCACACCCCCTTGAATGGCCACACCCACTCATATAGCTGGCCACACCCCAATGTAGTGGGCCCCTATCATTGCATTCCCCCGGTGGGCCCTTCATGCCCCAGTCCGACACTGGATGCGTCTGAGGGCCGAAGCGAGTCGCGGCGGTGCCGAGCCACCGCGGCTCATAACACAGGGCAAGTGGGACTCAGGCTTCACAGCATTGGGCTCCATGAAGAGGGCAAGTCCTTCTAGCCATTAACAGCCAAGGGGCTAAAACATCCTGTACGAGATGCATTCTACTCCACCTAATGGATCAAAGCTCAGACGGAGAGGCAAGATGGGCTGAACCACTTATTTACACCCCCACTAGTATGTTTTGTAAACCCTATGAAAATCTTAGAGAAAGTGGATCCGGAGGACAGGAATGTGTTTTCTGTCATTGTTTTTAGATTGTCATGTTTGGAAAATAAAGGATCAAAACAGCAAACGGGAACTCCCTTTGCTAATAAATCCCAATTAAAAAATTGCCCACCTCTACGCTACAGCTGACCGATATGAAATTACTATAACTGTGAGTCTCCGGGACTCCCTTCACCAGTCAGCCAATCACAAGCATTTTCCAACAAATTGAATTCTAAAATGAAAAAAAAATCTTTAGAAATAATAGGCAGGTATTTTAGAGACCATTGTCCATTATACTAGGTCCACTCTGGTGTCAAAATTCCCACTTCAGAGTTTCCAATCCCGTTACTTACCCTGGCCCTTATAGCACAGGATAGTTGAGAGGAATCCCAATGATTTTGCTTGTGGGGTATTTTTTTGGGCCAACCCTCCCTTTAGAAGAACCAGTACTAATCTGACCAGCCCCAGGATGGTTCCCCCTATAGTAGGGTGATCCCATGCTTGTGGTCCCCCTGTTAAAGTGAAGCCAGCACATCATGTCCAGCATTGGGGATAGCTGATGATTTGGGATGTAAAACATGCTGCCCATTTATTTTTATGTCATACTGCGCACTGTACCTGGGGCCAGTTTTATTACAAGTGGTAATTTTGTGTGGTGTGTTACATGATTCACATTGTGCCTGAAAATACTTTTCTCTATCAAACGGATCCTATTAAAAGTATAGGACGAGAAAGAATCTCTGCCAACGTTTGGCGAAGAAGTAGATTTCTAGGCTCAGTCCAAGCAATGTAATACAAAGCTTCACATACACACAAACATCACATAGACTAAAAAACAATTCAATTTTCCCTCCTTATTTAGTTAAACCATAGATAAATATAAACTGATTATAATACGGCAATATTATAGGAGAAAAACTGAAAAGTTTATTTAATTCAAAGGGGGGGTTCTGAAAGCATAGAAGGTTGATTTGACCTTAGCACATTTACTTTTGCACAATGCATCTCCCAAAGATTTTTTTGGAGAGCTGGTGTACTTTTTAGATAATTTGCTATATGCCACCTTTTCCAGCAGAAAAGTGGTTAAATAGTTAATGGTAGATAACTTTATGTGATCTATCATATCTGCATTCACCCCTTTCTGACCAATCAGGATTCAAATAAAAAAAAAAATGCATTTGTACTTTTTTTTTTTTTTAAAGCTTGATTGAGTAAATGGAACCGAACAGGACTCCAACAAGCTACAGGGTGCTTTTTCCTTTATTAAATCATCCACATACACCAAAACCATCTAATTCCTTAGCACTGCAGTGAATGGCTTTCTTGGTACTAAGAGGACTGTCCTATTTGTGTGTATTAGTGTCATTTCTCGGTGCTGATACTAACAGTAAACGACTTTTCATTGTTTCCTATCACTTGCTATCATTTGTCAAACTTGAAATAAGATCGTGAATTGGGAAGTTATGACAAAGATCTCACTGCAGCTATCTTCTCAAACCCCTCTGCTTTCTTCCGTTGAAGCGGCATTACTGTACATGACTGGTGACTATTTTTTTTTGTTGTTTCTAATAAAAGTGATATCTGACACAAACATGTGAGTTGTCAAATGTTGTTCATTAAATCTTCATTTGCTGAAGTATGTGGGACAGTTTAATCAATGGCTCTATTTATTCGCCATGTGTGGAAAATATCACTTCATGTTATGTCACTTAGCGGAAATAGAATTACAAGTAGTCGTATATTTCACTCTGAGGAGTCAAAACCACAGAATAACATGGCAATAAGTATCAGTAGCTTCAGCGTTTTTCTTTGTGCATTTTGCTTCCTTGTGAAAAGGACCCAATGCCTATATATATATATATATATATATATATATATATATATATATATATATATATATATATATTTTTTAGTGGCGTGCTTTAGTATTGGTCTTGTCTTGGATCTGTATTTTGTAGAAAAATTGCAATTGTATGCCAAAATCATAGTTTTGCTCATTTTCTGTCCCTACATTATTATTAGCCTCAATAACACTAAGTTCCATTCACTTCCAATCAATTTTGAACATCTCACAGATCACAATATTATTTTCATACACTTTTGGATAAAGACTGCAGCGAGCTGGCTGGATTCTAAGCGACAGAGCAATGGCACAAACACACGGCAGTTCATGGCACATCTAGGAAACATTGCCACACAGCAGTGGCAGAAGAGAATAGTGGTGCAAGATGGAATTGTCCTCCCACCTACCCTTTTGTAAGATATTGAAAAGGACATGTACAGTTTAACAAAGCAAGCACTCCAGCGACTAGGAGTGCCACTTTTTTGGCTGAAGTGCTTGGTTTGTTTGGACCCCCAAAAAACAATCTTAGCTACCTTAAGCCCAACAATGCTGTCAATGAACTCTACATTATTAATCCATGTCTGATGGTGCTGCATCTTTAATCTCCTTTTCCTCTCTGGATACCTTCCTCTCATACCTGAACAACTGCCAAACTTATGTAGAGCCAGGAATAGATATTAACTGGAGTGGCATTATATCTGCTTCAGACAGCCTGTGACACAGAACCTGCCCCAATGGGGTAGGGACTGATGTGAGTGAGTTCTCTGTACAGTGCTGCGGAATTAGTGGCGATATGTAAATAAATGGTAATAATAATAATAAATAATAATCCGTCATGTTGGAATACCCTGCATTAAACAGAGATTTAAACTAATATAGAGATGCAGTTGAGGAGATTATACTTAAGTTAAAACGTGACCCACTGGATGAGGTCCCGGATTTAAGAGAGCTTCTACACAAAAGATACACTGCGCTTAAGAAGAATAATACAGAGGAGGCCCTGAGGCAGGACAATAAATATGCCCAGTTTAAAGAACAGCTAAGAGACCTGAGAAAACAAGTGTGTAACTGCCCCCTGCAGTCAATGCTTTGGAAGATGAGGTACAGAGCTTTTTAAAAAATGAAAGTGACTTGCAGGAGATGCTGTCTGTGTCATTTTCAGCATTCTGCAACAGCATGTGGGAGATTACAGCTGCTGCAAGAAGAATTGAATTTGAGGGGTAATGTACTTTAGTCCAGCGCAGTGGAGAATATTCTCTATGTTGTGCAAGGCGCTGAAACCACTCTAAGTAATCACCTGTGAAGTGAGTTCAGACACTGTTAGCTTGAGTCAAGTGATTCCCTTAATTAGACTTTTGGAAAAGCAGCTAGAGAAATTGAAGGAGGAAATGAAACAAAGCAACTCCGATAACTAGGTAGGACTTGTAGATCAAGTACTTCGCTGGGATCCGAGAGTTCTCAACATCTTGAAACCTGATCACTCCATTTTGGCAACTGTGCTTGAATCTAGGTTTAAGAGCTGTGTCTTCTCTTTCTTTCCAAATGACCCAGATCTCAAGAGATGCAATGAGCTACTGGTCAGCAAGCTGACAGTTCAAGTGGTACATGACATGGCGACGTCTCCTCTCTGTTTCTTTGGCAACAACTGCTGGAAAAAAACTTAGCTTTCCCAAGACACCCAGTGGTGATGCAGATGAGTCAGCACAACATTTTGACATTTGCCCAAAAATCATGATAGGTCTGTCATAAAATTAACTACAAATTCCACGAGGAAGGCCATTACTGGCAATTACATCAAAGTACTGAGACTTCTGTAATGGTGGATTTCAGCGGGGAGGAATTAGTATTGTGTGAGGATGATGTACACACTGATGAGGGAGAGGATGATGACAGTGTAGATTGCAGGTGCTGGAATCTAACTGAGAGAAGGGAGCTAGCTGATGCTGGTATGCTTGTTAATATTTTGGGTAGAATGGCATGTTGTCAATTTAATAAAGATGAAAGTTTACTGTAGAAAAACATAAGAGAGGTGTTTTTTCTTGAAAAGGGTACAAGGTTTTTTTTTACATTTTTGTTTCCCTGACTTAAAACCACTAGGCACTTAAACATAGGCTTTAGCAATTAACGTAGAGGGATTAGTATTATCATCACTGGAGAGTGGCAAGGACACTGCTACCCCTCCTGTTTCTGTATGGGCTATGGCACAGTAGAATGTCAATGGAGACTTTGAAGAACACTGCCACCAGTCCTCTTTCTGTTCTAGCTATGCCGCTGCCCAATTGCACTGGAGGCTGCCAACAAACCTGCTACCCCTTCTGTGTCTCTCTGTGAAATGGCACTGGATCTCTGTGAAGGGTGGTATTTATAGAATCCAAAACTTCTGATAATCCGATGATGCGACAATGACATTTTGCCTCGTTTTCAGTTCAGAGGGCGCGCAAAAGTACTGATCGTCTCGGCTCTGTACTCTGATCGGCTATGTTTGAGTAGGCTCGGTTTTTCAGAAAACCGAGCCCAAACATCTCTACTATTATTGTGTGTCTAAGTTGCCGATTAGGAGACAGATATTATTGGTACAAGTTTACAACTGATTATACAAGTTCCATTTCGATAAGTTTTTTAATCAATCCTTTAGATCGGTGCACTGATTAGGACTTATCAAAGACGTAATTGCTGTGTGTACAGGATCATTTAGAGACCTGAGAATTCTATATGTTTTTATGTTTTATATAAAAAAAAGTGTTTTTATATGTTTACACATGTTTCCATGAACTCATTTGTCTATGGTTAACGTTGTCTCAACTCCCAGCGCTGTTTTTTATGTGATTTCTTTCTGTCTTAATATTTGAGAACTTACAGCTGCAGGGGTTGATTTGCCAGCTTTTCTTTATTTCAGCACCAGGGCTATATTTTGTGTATTTTTTCTGAGGACAGGTTTGGGGTGATCTCACAGGAGCAAACCAGATACTGTTACTGCTGCTGCAATGCATGATGGTAGATGTAGTTCTCCCACTACTTTGCATAGAGCGCTGTGATGTCATTATTGGGTGCAGACAACTGTTTAATGGACTTCATAAAAACCACCAAAATATATTCTTTTGTCTTTTGATTATATAAAAAAATACATATCAGACTTATTACGGGTATTATTTCAAGATGGAATAACCTTTAAAGCACATTGCATTGTGCTCTTATTTAAGCCTATACAGTTTGCCTCTTGCTATAGAAATTCTATACAATTAAACCACATGATCTTTTTTTTTAGTTTAGAAATATCCTGAACTTCATTTGATATTTGCACAAAATTTTTTTTTTTTTAATCTTTTAGTGTATAATGAAATCTCATAGTTATAATATCCCCTATTAACATTTCAATAAATTTCATTTTCTTGACCGTGCTTTACCCACACATCCACTTTAGGTCTTTGTACAATTACCCAGTCATTGATGTATGTTCTGTGGGGTGGCCTCTTTGCACTACTCGGAAATCTGATTTAACTGTCAGATTCATTGCCAGCATGACAAATGTTATACATCAGTAATGTGGACTAAGTTTATCTGGGGTGGCCTTGATACAGGTTAGCTAGTGACCTGTGTTGTAGCTCCCGCAGATAATACCCCCCTCGCCCCCACCCCTGGCAGCTGCTACAGAATTTCACCATGGCTCCAAAGAAAAACATTTTTTTTTATTTTATTTTTATACCTTTCTTCTATATCTTTTTAACCTCTCGCTATAATCCATTATGCACATGAATAGAACACGCAGTTTAACACTGCTAACATTACTGTAGCTCAATGGCAGAATACAGAGCATTGTACAGTTTCTCTAGAGATGATGTACTCTACAATTTGATGTTACAGTGGCTTTATGTTTCATTATCCTTCATGATTTGTCCTAAACCCTGGTTTAAAATGAGAGCGAGATAATGCACATTGTGACTCTTCGTTCCCGAAAAGCTTTTTATGTTTTAAAGATAGTCTTTTCAGAGTTGCGGGGGAGGACCTCGCTGTCACCCATCATAAATCAGAGTTCATTGATGTCTTTACCGCTATTGTTGCAGCATCAATATGTATCCTACTCCATCTGTTTGAATGTCAAGACAGCAGATAAAAGAATAAAGTAGATACCAGTCTGAGTTCATATAATATCATGTTCCTTTCTGTTTATATGTTTTAACTTGACCTTTGCAGCTTGGCACTTATACACTTTTGTTATTTTTTTTTTTTTTATAAAGGATTGGTGTTTTGAATTGTGCATTACTCGTATAACATTATACATTTCAGAAATCGTATTGCAGTTTCTGTGCATTCTTTTGAAATAGGTCCAAAATCACAGATCAGATGATTTGATTGGTTGGCCAATATCATATGATCTTTACTGTCAGTAGATGTGTGTCCCATGCAATCTGACCCATGCAATTGACCCCAAGGCTATCCTAGGGCTATTCAACAAGCACAGGAACATTTATAACAGAGAGACTAGAGATGAGCGAAGGTGTGGAAACATTTTGCACAAATCTTGGACAGATCATTTTGTGCCGTTCTATTTTTGCTCCGCCATTCCATAATGGGTTTGTAAATTCTGCAAATTTATAGTCTATAAGTAGAACTTAGATTTCAGTGGTGGTAATTCATACTGCTCTATGATGGGCTTGGGGCATAATAAGGGAGAAATCCATTGTAACAATAATTATAGGGGAATGTCGTGCTGAACACAAATTATACTGGCAGGAGGCATTGCTAGAAATCTGTGGACAAAATTTAGATGGGACCCACTAGATATACTCTCCCCTCACTTACCTTAGTGTCTGTTATGTTGGGACACACTGCACTTGCTGCTCAGAGAGGACTGAAACAGCTAACTTCCCAATTTTTCTGGGCAGAATTTAATTTTGGGAGCCTTAGATTGCCGTCTCATGTTTATGTAAATTTTGATGTTTGTAGGTATGCAATTTTGTTGTTTTTTGTATATACTGTAACAAAGGGAGGTATTTAGCTGGCGATCTGCAGAGAAAGGATGCAAACAGAGTTACATATTTGTGCAGCAGTGCACCTAGTTTAAAGATAAACAGGTGGAGGGCATATGTGTGACAAAATAATAGTATAGAGCAGGGTTTCCCAAACCCAGTCCTCAGGGCTCCCCAACAGTGCAGGTTTTCTGGATCACATGTGACATAATTAGGACGACCTGTGGATCTGTTACAATGTGTCAGTCAGTAATGAATACACCTGTGCTGAAGCAAGGAGATATGAAAGTCCTGCACTGTTGGGGAGCCTTGAGGCCTGGGTTTGGGAAACACTGGTATAGAGTCTGATTTAACTTACATGGTTTGAAAGTGTCTTTTTCCCACAGATGTAGCAGGGTGTGTCTCCAGTAAGAGCAATCAAGCAAGAGCAGCGAATGAGAACTCCTTTTAAAGGGGAGATGGGAGTGTCCATCAAGGTAGGGCTGTGGGAGGAGTATCAAGTATAAAACCCTGCATGTTTTCAATGTTCAGTGTGACCAATGTTAAGTTAGGGTCACCAAGATATGTGTGAGAAGTTTGTCTACTACTTTGCCAGTCTAACAATAAAGCAAAGTAAATTAACAAGAAGTTGTTTGTGCCACAATATGTCATTTTGTTTGTTCAATCCTCTTATGTAAATTGCTAAAGACCCCTTGTGGTACCTTATAAATAAAATATAATAATAAATGGCATTGTGGGGCTTCGAATACCTTGTGGTGCCTGTGGTTACACAGCTCAATAAGCTCCCTGGTGGCCCCGCAGACACTGTGCTATTCTCCTCTGAGGTAGCATAAGGGAGCAGGATACAGAGTAGTACAGGTGGTAGTTACAAATGGCCTCTGCTGCTGGGCACTTTAGGAGCTGTTACCCCTGTAGTTACACCCAGGGCCGGTGCTAGGGTTTGCGGCACCCTAGGCAAAATTTTGCCATCGTGCCCCCCGTGCCCGCACCCCCCCCCCCCCCCCCGAACACACTAAATAAAAAAAAATAGATTTTTTCTTACCTTTTCTTCCTCTAGCTGCATGCTGACAGGGGAGGGGAGGGAGACGTCAGGAACAACTTCAGAGGCGCCGCCGGACAGACTATCACATGATCACTGACGTCAGTGATCATGTGTGAGATGCGCCGCAGACATTGAAAAACAGCGTTCCCGAGCTGCTGAACCGCTGACTAGATTAGAAAATCTAGTCAGCGGCGCCCTGCAGGTCCCGGCGCCCTAGGCAACTGCCTAAGGTTGCCTAATGGGAGCGCCGGGCCTGGTTACACCCATGGACACGGTTACTTCCTCATAAAACACATAAGGTCAGATGCAACATTCCACAGCATCATTCTGGTGAATGAGGTAAATATTCCCTGAAACGTTCTCTCATCTCTAATGCAATCCAATGTAACCAATCAGAGACTATGTTCATACAATCCGTTACTGACCTTTTATTATAAAAACGGTGCAGTTTACACGGAACAGAGGCCATTGTCTTTTAGATTAACTGCAGATCATTATTTTGCATACCACTTAAAGGATTATGTACTAAAAAAGTGCAAGAACGAAACGGTGCAGTTACCCCTAGCAACCGATCACTCTTTAGCTTTTATTGATTTAGTGCATGTTAGACAATGAAAATAAATATCCGACTGAAAGCTCAGTTGGCACATTCACATTTACGCACTTTGTTAGTATATATTTCCATTTTTCACGTTCCTTTTTGTCGTGAAAATATCACCAAGAAGCAAAAGTTATGGTAAACGCTATTTAGATTACCCATAGTCCACAATGTACAATGTCAAATGGCGGATTGATACCACATATGGAATTAAGTAAAGTATATTATTTAATAAACCAATAATCCCTAAATTACTCTTTCAGTGATTGGTTCTATCTTCGCTTAATAAAGTCAGCTGATGCAATTCAGAATAATGAAAGCCTTAGCAACTGGTATCCCAGGATAATCTGTCCATCTAGAAAACCAACTTCAGAATCTGTTGCCGCAGTTTTGTAATGTGGAAATGATCCAGTATGCAATAAATAGATGTTAACAATACAGTTATTATATTATTTTGGAACTTTAGACTAAAGTTAGTAACATGCTTAGGGGGGATTCAATTGGCCGCACTACTGCTGAAAGTAACACGGCCTGCACTCTATTACCATTAATTAATTAATTTTAATTTTAACCTGGATTTCTGTTCGCGACTCCCTGATCCACGAGCAAGAATCAGAGTTAAAAATTACCGTACTAAAGGTAATAGAGCGCAATTGAATTCCCCCATTAAAGTCTGAATAAAACGTCCCAGGATAATATCTAGAAAACCTATTTTGGAGTCTCTCTCCCTATTCAAATCCTTTTGGATACTGTTGGAACTTTGCTCAAGTTCCATGTTCTTTTTTTTAAACTTCAAAGCTGTGTTCCAATTTGAATCAGACCCTCAATATCTTTATGCTGTTGACCTCCTGAAGTTCAAAAAATTTAATATATGCTCTGTAAAGCAGTGAAATTCACATCTTTAGGCATTTTAAATTGCATCTTCAGGCACGGAATTTGGTGAACCTTTCCTGTGAACCATTACGAGGTACTTTACCCACTGACTGTAATGGGAATGTTAGTCATGAGACTGGAAGCCAACAGCAGGAGGTTAGAAGAACAGGATAGAGCCCACTGAAAGATTGTTTTTTGTTTAACACCACTCACAGATACCTTTATTTATATCAGGATAAGCACAATATTTTGGTAAAATTTTTTGTAGCTGGCAAATAGGTTTGCAAATGTTGGGCTACAAAAATGTTTGCGAGCAACGAATTGGATTTTAAAAAAAGCCAACGAAAACGACAAAAGTAACAGCTGTAGAACACAAGTGTCTTCTTACAGTCTTAAAATGTCTGTTTGAGTAATATATTTAATAACTTAATGGATTTGCCAAAAATTGAGCTGTGGAACAATATCCTAAACAATCTCCATAAGTTTGCTCGTCTCTATTTAGCAGAACCATAACTGAGGCTCTTGAACTTCGAGAGAGCTCACCAACGCTAGCGCTGCCATGATTCCTGTTCTTGGGTTGACAACCAGGAACAGATTCAATTTAAATTTCTATGTTGGTTCCTAAAACAGATGCTGACGGGGCACACGTGGCTAAGGAACGCTTTCACAGGCACCACCAGAGCTAATTGGGGGAAAGGGGATGTCAATAATTTTTTAGGTGTCTGCTAAAGAGAGAGCTTGTTGTAGAGTTATGGAGAAACAAAAGTCTACTTTAAATAGTTTACTTTTCTAGCCTTGAATAGGAAGATATGCGAGTCCATTTTTGTACCCAGTGTCTCTGGGTTTTTTAATACACTGACATAAAGTACATTTATGTAACCAAATTTTAACTTCAACTTGAATAATTAGCCTTTACAATCTAATCATCTTGAAAATGAATCATTATCTGGCACATTGCAAAGAATACTGTTGACCTTCAGCGGGAAAGGTCGTCCTCACCATTATAAACGCAGAAACCTACCAGCTTCAAACTCAGAACTTAATATATAACACTTTGCTGTTTCATCCCCATTGAGAATAATGAAAGGAAAATATTTTTTTTTAAGTTTCTAAGAGCTTCAAAAGACTAAATAACATTTCCATTTCTGGTTTCTCAAACTTGGACATCAATGGATATATTTCTGTGTGTTTTTTTTTCTTGTTTTAGTATTAATGTGCATTCGCAGAAGTGTGTTAGAAAAATATTTTATTTCCCAACAAAACTTTTTCTCTGTACACCTTACTTTATGTAAGACACGATGGACAAATAAATAAACATATTGTTGAACTTTCTATCTTCAGACAACTTTAACTTATTGTTTTGCGTTTTTTTGCGTGTTCTCTTTCTGCTTTACTAAATATATTGCTCTATGTTTTTAGCTGTATTCTGTGCTGTTCAGCCTGTTATTTATATTGGATAACAATGTACCCAGACATCAGCTTTGTGTTGTGTCCATAGACAAAGAACCAAACAACTCGAATTATTGTAATAATTTATGGACAAAAAGAACAGAAGCTAAAAGAAAACAAACAAACAATCTATCCAATAAATGCTGCAGAAGGACTCTATGTGCCCATAAATCAGAGTCATCCAAAGGTGGAAGACCCCTTTAAAGGGCTCAATATTTGAAAGGAAATCTCATGAAACTTTAAGACTCTTCGTGACTTTGAAGATACTAATGTGGAGTTTCCACAAACCAGATTTCTTCAACTAGAAATCTTCACCACCAGCCAATGGCAATAAGTCTCTACATATAAGCAATTTGAATTTAAAATGTAGAGTAACTTGCAGGTGGAGGAAGCTATTGTGTGGTCCGAACCAAATTCCATGAATTCATAATTGTTGAAAATGACAATGAAAATGCAGATTATGAGAACAAGGACCTCTCTATCTCAATGTGGATGATCTCCAGATGATTATTCAACCAGGGAGTAGTCCAGAAAAGAGGACTCTGGGATGCGGAAGAAACCACCCTGTAGCTAGCTGGACACAGGAAGACAGCATGTTCGTAGAAACTTGTTAACCACACTGAAGACCAGGAATAGTAATCAAGACCGAGGATTCTTACATGTAGGGTCTTACTCTGCCCAATTGCCTTATCAAATAGAGGTACATTCAGCTACATTAAAATGCAACTGGCCCGTACTTCAGGAACATTCTTCCCTATGGTCTGTACACACTGGGCCTGATTTATTAAGGAAAGCAAAGCAAATAATGAGTAACTTTGCACCTTGGCAAAACCATGTTGCATTGTAGGGGGAGCTAAATTTAAAATGTGGGGACAGATTTATAACTGGGGCAAGGTATGTCCTAGATCAACTTTAAATGTCATTGTAAAAATAAAGCTATCAAGTATTTGTGTGCTACATGAAAAAACTGCCAGAATTTAACTTATGTGTAAATAATAGACTAATGCCCCACCCCTTGCATTGTAACATGTTTTTTTCCAGGAGAAAACTTACTCATTTTTTTGCTTTTATTTTCCTTAATGAATCACGCCAACTAACTTTATGCTACAAGGCCAAGTGATAGATCAACACAATAAAATTGTTCATTCTCCACTGTCTGTCACTGACAGTGAATGTGTACAGAGTATAGACCAAGTCTTCTTCATAGGAAACAAAGTTCCCTATTTGAGGTGCATTCAAGCTGCCTTTTGATATAACCAAACACACCTTTTATTGTTAGATCACTGGTGGAAAAAATGTTTTCATATGTATGAAAACTTGCAACGTTAAAATTGGTGACCTCAGCCTTGGTGACCACAAGGTTAGAGATAAGTGGTCATAGCCTCGTACCTGAACGACTGGACTGGTAAAAGCTAGTGAGCAACTAGCCCTTACACCCGTCCCCCTTTTTAAAAAAATATTTTTAAGAAGGCTATAGTTGCAGTTAAAGACCACACAAAATATAAACTTATTTAAATATAGTCATACATTGTATTACTAAAAGAAAGTTTTAGTAGCTTCAACATAACGTATTTTTTTGTATTTAGATTTTTTTTTAAGATTCAAAATTTGAGCTAATGAATACAATATACTTTTGTGTACATAGTAGGCAAAACTGACAGCTGTATACAGTATTTCTAATTTTGCATTATTTTAGCCAAATTAAAAAGTTCTAACAAACTTTTTTTTTGAAACACCGCAGCGATGCCTAAAACAGATTGCAAGAACACGAAAGAAAGGATGGGCTCTAATTTTTGTGTGCATTCCATAAAAAATATTTTTTGTGTGGATATGTCATTCCAATCATAATCAATTACGATAAACCATCTGGCATGGCAAATCTGCATGGAGACCTAGGGGTTCATAATTGTTGAAAATGACTTTATTGTTGAAAATGTACAGTACACCATAAACCTCAATATCTCCGTGTTCTACAAATGATTATGCAACCAGGAAGGAGGAATGCTGCAGAGACCACCCTGTAGCTAGCTGGACACAGTGAGACATCTGGTTTGTAGAAACATGATTAGTCTTCCTGGTCTTCAGAGAGTTTAAACAAGACTGAGGTTCCTTACATAAGGGCACTTACACTGCCCACTTGTCTGACGTGCATTTAGCTACCTTGCGATGCAACTGAAACACACTTCAAAATCAGGAATATTCTTCTCTGTGGAAATAACATGGTCTGTAAACACCAGCTTTAAATTACGACATACTTGCCTACTTTTTAAGGAAGCTGTCCGGGAGGGGTCCCTTCTAAGGGGTGCGCAATGCGTAGTGCGCCATTAGGCCCCGCCCTTGTCAATCTTATACAATTTTGGCCAATCACAGCAGGGGGCAGGGCCACGATGCGATGTTTAGCCCCGACCCCACCCATCTTCAACAACGGAGACAGCTGGATCCGGGATTTTTGCCTGCTCTCTCGGGAGTCCGGGAGAGCTCACAAAAATTCAGGAGTCTCCCGGACCTTCCGGGAGAGTAGGCAACTATGAATTACAAGGCTAAGTGATAGATCAATGCACTAAAATGTTTTATGCTTTAATTTGTTGCATAAAATGAACACATCTTTAATTGATAGGCCACTTAAAATGTGCTTGTGTGTATTAATTCTCACGCAGCAAAAGTAGTATCCACAACTTTGCTGACCACAAGGTGGAGAAGGCTATCGTTTCAGTTAAAGAACACACAAAGTATAAACTTGTTTAAAGATAGTAATAGCATTGTCTCACATAAAGTTTTAGTAGATACAAAATAATGTATTTTTTAAGATTTCCAATGGGAGCTAATGAACTAATGCAATTTACTATTGGGTACATAGTAGGCCAAAGTGTCAGCTGTAGACTTTGGGGGGGGGGGGGGGGGGATGCAGAGTTGGCAGCAATTGCGACAATATGCAAAGCAGCAAGTATCTTCGATGCATGCTGGTAAGCAACAGTGCAATATATATGCTGGTTTACGCCAGGAATATGGCACTTTCGTCCCACTTGCGCCCATGTTTGTAATCATTAATTTTATTTGCAACAAATGCAATGGCTATTAGGCCTCAATAAAACCGCTAAGTAAATAAATTTAACTTTAAATTGTCCAATAAATATACTGTATTTGCGGACTTGACCGTGTCTCTCCTCTCTATCCTGTCTTCATTCTATCCAAGACTTTGCCCGCGCTGCCCCCCTCCACTGGAACAAGCTCCCTCCCTCTATCAGAACCTGCCCTAATCTGTCCAGTTTCAAACGGGCTCTAAAAACCCACCTTTTTCTTAAAGCCTTCCAGTCTCCCACTTAACTCCCTACCAGATCTTCTGCCTCTTCCCTTCACTCCCCTTCCCTTATCCTCCTTCCCTCCCTCCCTCCCTCCCTCCCTCCCTCCCTCGTGTCTCTCTGTCTGTCTACCCCACCCCTTAGATTGTACGCTCCTTTGAGCAGGGTCATCTCTCCTCCTGTCTTCACCACTTTTAACTCTGCTCTCCAGCTACCTTGCCCTCCTCCTCCCCGTTCCCTCTTGCTCCCTCCTCTCCACTCTGGGGGTTTCCCTGCCTTCCGTGCCCTCTTGGGCTCCGCCATATGCGGGACCTTCCCCTCTCCCCTCCCCTGCCCCTCTAGCTGTGCTTTGAGATCTCGGAGTTACTGTGCGTTTTGTTTACTGTATCGTGCTGTCTCACCTTTGTATTGTAACTTTGTTTGTCCCTGTACGGCGCTACGGATACCTAGTGGCGCCCTATAAATAAAAATTAATAATAATAATAATAATAATAATTCTATCTTGGCTAAGACCAGCATACAAGGTCACGGCGAACGAAGGAGGTAGAGACTGCAGTACAGCATTAACCACACACCATCAGAAGATACAAGGAGAGTGTAAACCCACAAAGGGAAGGGATACACGGCAAACATCAATCAAAAGGCTTAAGAAAATGCCTAATATAGGTAATTGCAATGAACGCTGCTGTACCTGCAGCAAGAAGATCCGTTTGACAACACAGGATTTGTACTTTCATATTGGCCTTTTTGGACATTTTAGTGTACAACACCATCAGAATTGAGCGTACATTGTTTAAATACCACATACGTAATATTCGCAGTTAGTCAGGCATATGTAAATTCCCACAGTAACACCTATTCAACAACACTCCCGCAATGAATAGAGAGTTACACACAGTCACTAAACATCAGTTTACCATATAAGCCCTGTATGATAAATGACGAAATTGTCCACTGATGTCACTTACCGTTTATTATCATATCAAAGAGCGCTGAAGAAGACCCTTTATGTGCAAATACATTAGGAGTGTAGGTTGACTCTCTATTCAAGCAGCTCATACGGTCATGGCAACGCCAATGCTAGTAACGACAATGGTAAATCTTGTTCTCCCAATAAAATTGCTAAGTCCTCTCTGATACAGCAGAAACAACTCCTCATCTTGTGTATGAAGAAAAAAAATATTTAAATTCCCAACCATGGCCTTATTTGTGTGGAGTTTGTATGTTCTCCTTGTGTTTGCGTGGGTTTCCACCGGGTGCTCCGGTTTCCTCCCACACTCCTAAAACATACTGGTAGGTTAATTGGCTGCTATTAAATTGACCTTAGTCTCTCTTGGTCTGTGTATGTGTGTGTTAGGGAATTTAGATTGTAAGCTCCAATGGGGCAGGGACTGATGTGAGTGAGTTTTCTGTACAGCGCTGCGGAATTAGTGGCGCTATATAAATAGCTGATGATGATTATGTAGCACTCACTCTGTATTTCTAATGTGGTATTTTTTTAGCCAAATGAAAACTTTTTTTTTTTTTCGAGATACCGCAGCTAAGCCCAAAACACATTAAAAGAACACAAAAGAAATGATCGGCTCTAATTATTGTGTCATCTCCATAAAAAATTATATTTAGTATGGATATGTCATTCCAATCATAATTAATTAGGATGAACCATCTGGTATAAAACTAAATCTGCGTGGAAAAATAAAATATTAAAATAAAAGTTACACAAAGCTGTATTAATTAGACAAAGAAAAACACTATTTAATTAAAAAAGATGAGCATGAAAAGTAATTCTAAATATGAAAAACATAAACCATATTATATGTCGGAAATCATACGTGATTTTAATACTGTATATTATTGAAAAATGCTGATTGCTATTTTTAATTTAAGTTTTATTACATATATTGTGAAGCATTAATACAACAAAATGACTATCCTGGACAATAGTATGAAGCTGTATCCAGAGGCGTGTGTTAAGATCTTGGTGCCTGAGGTGACAATGACAATTTTGACATTCTTATCCCCTGTACAGTCTACCATAGACATTTGTGTTGAGTTTATAAGACAAGTATTGTAATTTTGAAGCCTAGTTAGAAAACATAAGTATAGACATGCAGCATACTGCCATCTATTGTCCACAATGGTCATTGCAGCAGTTTTGCATATTGAAAAATCCCTATCTTCTAACCGGTAATTATTGACAAGAGGGATTTCAGGCAAACATAATCTTCTCTAAAAAAGGGCTAAATTTTAAAAGCTACTGTGCTCTTGTCATATAAACACAGTGGAGGCAGACATTTTATTATGAGAATGCTCCCTATCCCTTTGCTAGGAACAATTAAGGCACTCTGAGACATATCAGGAACATGTACATGTTTCTACATATACTGTACTTCAACTGTACCATACAGTAATTAAATCAATCTCTGTAAGAAGTCCTACCTGCAACTAAATTGTTATGGTTCACTGAAACAGCCACAGTCGGAGTCTTGGCATGTTCTATGCGTTAATATTTATTTTAGGAATGACTATTTTATCTTATGGCCAATGATTGTCAGGGATGTGTCTTCTGTTCCCTGTATATTGCTTTGTGATTCAGGCTCTCCATTGTTTAATAACTATCTATAAACCTAGCTATTGCTCTCACTATTTAGAGTTACCAAGCCTCTAAGGTTATTTTCACTGTTGGTGTAAGACACTATATATAGTGTGAAAGGGTTAGGGAAACAGATGTCATCACATTAAGTAAGTGGTAGAGATCACACAAGTCCAAGGCTTTGGGTACAACTGGGCTCAGCCTGTTTTATTAAGCAAGAGAATAAAAGAAACTTCAAAATATTCACCTTGCCTCTCCGGCACTAGCTAAATACAAATCACTCCTGACTTACAAACTAAAACGAAACATAAGAAGTTGCAGTACGGTTTTCTCCCAGCAAAGATCAGGCTTCCTTTCAAAGAGACTCTGCAGTCCCTTCCCCAAGTAGTGAGAGACTAAATCCACTGTCTAGTAGCCTTTTAAACATAGCTCACAGGTGCCAGCGTGAACTAGTGTGACAGAAGAACAGAAGACCAGAGCTGGGCCTTGTAAATGGAGCCCACCCTTCTCTCTCCATGTACACCACAGGGACCCTATAAAAGCTGAACACCTCTCTGGGAAGCATTTCCCAAATATAAACACTTTCCTTGTGGTTTTAAAACATATAGCTTAGAGAACTGGGGCTAATAAACCTGCCTGCAAGCACTATTCCAGTAACTTTGTCACAATAGGTTTGTAGTTGCATGCTCTGCTGGGTCCAATATATGTGAGCTTGACCTCTGTCACATGACCTGATACATAGGTTTTAAATTAATCAGAGGTTACTGAGAGATAAGCAAGTCAGATCCTATTATGAGGAGTGCCTATTTAAAGTCTAGTGGTACAATTAGTATGGAGAAGCATGATTATGTCATCTCGCTTCATCAGAGGCAATATGAAGAACCTATGTATTTGTTTTTATCATTAACAGCATTCAAAAACATCTAGTGCCCATTTCCTTGTACACCATGCATGCCACTAACACACTAACATTGCAATTGTAAGCTAACAGCATTGCTTCCCCCATAAAAGCATTGAGTCAGATGTGCACTTCAGGTGGAAGGGGGAGCTCCATTTGCTTGGTCACTCTGATAAGTACCTTCCCTCCCTCACTCGCTGTGCATCATCGCCCCTGCCCCCTAGCTGTGTGTCCCCACCACTTTCTTAAGTCAGAAGCAACATCAATTTGTAATGGCTGCAAGATAAAGTAGAAGAGAACAGGACAGTCATGAATTTGGTAGGTCAGTCCTGAGTTTGAGGGACAATCAGAATAAATGTCCTGCTTCACACTGCTCTGCTCATGAAGGGAGAGCTGTGTTCACCTAACAGTATTTCCTGTCAATTTGCAGGGGAAGGGAGAGCACCCTATCACTGTCTACAATATAGGCCACGCCTCTTAAATGCTGGCCACGCCCAATCTGGCGGAGTGGTGTGGAAACCTCCCTCTTCAACTCCCGCGTTTGCCCCTGGAAATGGCCTGTCTTGTCTTTTTTCCAGTGGTCAGAGAGGGGGGACTGCAAAGCTATACTTAATACATCTGTAAAGCAAGAATCTAATGTATGATGTATTTGCTATATGCATTATTAAAGTACTGAATAGTCCATTTGTTAGCCATAAGAAATTTAAAAAAAATGTAATTTGTAGTCCAAAATAATTAGATGTGTACATTAAATTGTTAATTTTTTTTTAACTAGAAATGTAAACATATTCATAATTCGTTTTTGTAGAAAGCACACAAAACATAGATACTGCAGCAAGCATATATTGCAGAGATAATGTTTTTTCTTCAATCTCATTTGTTTTCCAAATTACATGTCTGCTATTGAAAATATTTGCGCGAGACCAGAAGTGACCACAGGAGTTTGCCAAATTACAAAACACAATCAAAATCAAACAGCTTTGCAGTTTTGTGCAAACAAAACGTCTTTTTGATTCAATCAGACATTTGCTTTTTGTTTCCAAGACTGTATCCAAACTATTATATATCTCACTCACAGTATAAATCAGGAACCTAAGAATGAAAAATGGTATTTTCTCCTGTGATCTGGCAGGAGTTCTCGCTGGTTACAATTTAACCTTGAAAATTGCTGGATAAAAGCCCAATGCAAAGCATAAAAATAAGTATTGCATGAAAACTTTATGGGCTCGACTTAAGGTGAAACCAAAATCTCATTATAAAGATGTAGTCTTTATTACTACCCCTCTGTTTCTGGGACCAAATTAACAGTATGTCTAATGGAGCTGTCACTGGATTAATATCATTCTAATCTCAATAATCTAGTACAGGGCACTGCATATACTAGGCATCATTTTATCTATATGTACACACTGAGAACACAAGTGGTTGTACTTGCCACCCCTTTGGCTACTCCCTGTAAGTCTCTGAATGGTACAACCCGGCCATATCCCCAGTGACCTCAGACTCTGCTCTCTTCACTAAGCCAATGCTGCCCAGCTTCTGTATTGTGGGAGGATTATTACACTTGAATAAGATTGGCAGGAGAGCCTTCCATGACAATAAGGGCAGCACAGTGGCTCAGTGGTTAGCACTTATGCCTCACAGCACTGGGGTCATGAGTTTGATTCCTGACCATGGCCCTATCTGTGTGGAGTTTGTATTTTCTCCCCGTGTTTGCGTGGGTTTCCTCCAGGTGCTCTGGTTTCCTCCCACACTCCAAAAACATAATGGTAGGTTAATTGGCTGGTATTGAATTGCTCTTAGTCTCTCTCAGTCTGTCTGTATGTGTATGTTAGGGGATTTAGATTGTAAGCTCCAATGGGGCAGTGACTGATGTGAGAGATTTCTCTGTACAGCGCTGCGGAATTATTGGCGCTATATAAATAGATGGATGATGATGAACTAAAGATTAAAACAAGGGCTCTCTAGTGAATGATAACTTATACAAGCAGAATAAGCAGCACTTGACCTGGGTAGTGACTAGTGCAACAAACTCTATTTTTTACACAGGACCTGTAGCTGGTGCAAGTGATACGGCTGAAAATCATGTACCTCAGAGAGGCTCAAAGCTTGAATAGGACGCATGTGTGTGCACTCAACCTTGCTACTCCCTTACTGTACATTAACTACATGCACACTCCCCTCCTCTCTCCGTTCCGCCCATACTGGGGCAAGCTGGGCTGGGTGGCATCTGCTCCCGGTCCGGTCCCATAGGGGGCTACCTTGGGCTGGGACACTTTTTCCACCTGCATTTTTGTTCCTTTAAAATGTTCCCAATAGGTTGCTGAGTCAAGTCTTGCTCCCCGGTCTAAAAATTGCCACCTCTCCCCTGCACTCATACCATGAAATCTTTAGCTGTTGGAAGTGCCCTTAGCATTTGAAGATGAGTTCTTGCATCCTCTGGCATACAGTCCTTTCCTTAGCATGCGCAGTGTAATTTTGCATTGAATACAACAGGTACGTGCATTTACTTTCCATAATGAATCAGGGTCTGAGTGAGTAACTATAATACTAACTGTGTTTTTGCCTTTTTTTAATTGGATGTGAGGGTAGATTAATATTACTTTTGTAGAGCTGTATTAATTTACAAAGTATTATATTTCTTTGGCAAGATGTTTAAGATGGATTTATGTAAAGGACGTTAATATTAATGTCAGTTTTTTTATATTATAGACAGCTTACTTCATAAATTCTTTTATTATTCAATCACTTTTATTTTTTTGTTCCACAACCAAGAATTTGGAACCCCCCCCTTCTAGAAATCCTGTGTTTGCCCCTTTTGCTGGTCATATTTAGTTAAGAAAAAGCAGTATGATTAAGTATAACCATTTCAGAAATTGCCGCTATTATTAATTATGCTTAATAGTACATAGGCATTTTATGTTCAGGGCAAAAAGTGTTTTACACTTGCTATTTAACATCTATAGGACACACAATACAATCAAACCACTTTCGTGATCACCAGTGATTGTCTTCTAAAATTTAAACCCATGTGACTGAAAGACAAACGGTGATTCTATCCAATAACATTATGCAAACCGTAATCTTCTGTGCACAACAGAAGCTAAAGGCTCCAACTTGGTTCCAAAAAGCTCCAGAATTCTTCATAAAACTGCATAATTAAACCCTGGATAATGGGATACTTGTTAGCATTGTTCTGAAGAGAAGAATAACATTAATATCTTGTAAACAGAATGAAAGTCATGGACACAGGTGATCAATCTCTGGTAGAATGCGGTTAATGCTGCAGTGCAGATGGTCCTCTATTTGAAAACATAATTGACTTTGCATTCAGCAGCTTTGTAAGCAAACATAACCTGAAGTATTACGGTCTGAAACAGATCAACTATGTTAAAAAAAAAAGCTATCAAACATAAGCACCAAAACTGGGCTGTTTTCTACTTGTTCATTTATTTACGAATTAGATGGGGAAAGAAACGAAAACTATATGTGCTCATAAAGTAACCCATTACTGATCATTTTAAGGTCAAATAAAACAATTATGAAAAGTTATAGTGTTGCTAAATATTTACAAGGAGAGGGTCGTGGGACACAGATTAAATAGATATTATTTAACCCCTTAAGGCAAAATTCAATTTTTAAACATCATAATGGAGGTGAGGGGGTTCTGCATGAACCCCGTCATCTCCTGACTGTGGTAGTGAGGGGGACAACAACCATGTTTAAGATCTCTATTATTATTGTTGATTTTAAAGGTGCCATAGTGCTCCGCAGCATTGGACAGTGGGGAAAACATTGTACACATGCAACGGGGACATAATAATTGCAGACATGATAAAAAAGGGTGGGGAGGGCCCTAACCGTAAGAGAGTTCACAATCAAATGGGAAAGGGGTACAACTGAAACTAAAGGAGCTAGTGGGGCTCAAAGCGAAGAATAGGACATTTGAGAGTGTGGGTAGTGTAGGTGGGAGTAGGGTGAGATCTAGAAAAACAATTGGTTTTCAGAGTGTTTTAAAGATTTGAAGGAGAGATGCCAACTGATCTCCGTGAACTGGTTTTGGTTTTGGATCTGGATTAGCTTTGTGTTTTGGTTTTGGAAAAACCGCCCTCGTGTGTTTTGGCTTTGGATTTTTTAGAAAAATTGCTAAAATATGCTAAAATCACATCATTTTGCTCTTTTTTTATTCCTACATTATTAATATTAACCTCAATAACACTAAATTCAAGTCATTTTCAGTCAATTTTGACCACCTCACAGGTCACAATATTATTTTCATACACTTTCGGACAAATACTGCAGTGACCTGGCTGGATGGTAAGCGACAGAGTAATGACACAAACACACGGCAGTTCCTAGCACATGTAGGACACATTGGGACACAGCAGTGACAGAAAAGAAAAATGGGGGTCCAACCTCCCTCCCACCCACCGCTATGTTGGATCTTAAAAAGGAATTCAAAACTGGCGATATCCGAGATCCGACGATGTCACAATGATGTTTTGCCTCGTTTTCAATTCCAAGGGCACACGACAGTACCGAGCCCGGTCGACTAGGTATTCGGATCCCCTAAGTTCAGTTCTGTTTGGTTCTCGAGGAACCGAGCCTGAGCATCTCTAAGTTGAAGGCTGATTGAAAGTCTGATGGGACGGCCCAATCCATAAGCAGTGGCATGTCTTGTAGAACAGAGTGAGAAGTGGTTATCAAAGACTAATGTTATTTGCTACTGCAGCTACTAATAGATCCAGTTTGCTCATAATCTATCAGTAATAAAAATAGTGGAGACCAATTGCAGTCTCTGCTCCCAAAGGTCTCTCTACCTGTTAAATAAGTAGTGAAAAAGGTGATAAATAGAAGTAAAAAAAAAAAAAAATGAAAAACTAACAAAAAAGAAAAACTAACAAGATAAAACTTATATCAGTGTCTGTCCCTATTACCATTTGTTGCACCAAAAATCAGCTTCCTGCCCACAATATATATTTTTTAATTAATTAATGTTTTAAAATATTTATTTAAACAATTAAAATGTTCGTATATTTTTTTTTTATTTCTTTTACGATGAGTGCATTTGAAAACCCAAATCTCGTCTTTCAGTTGCATTACACATGAGCTCGACTACGGGGATTGTCCTGGGAAAACAATACGTGAAACACAAAGCCACATTTTGTTCTGAATTACAGGCGATAAGTAATTTTTGTTGCTGCTGGTATCACGGTTATCGTAGTAATGAGGGCGCTGTTATTACATCATAGGACGCAGTTACTACCCATGTTTTTAGTTTAAACATTTTCATTGCACCATCTCAACAAATCGGCAATTATCTTTTTCTATCTAATGCAAGTTAGACGATAAAAGCAAGTGCTTGACTTAAAGAGGCCATTGAGCCATTCAGGGGCGCAGGCAGGGGGGGCTTCTTTGACAGCGCCGTGGCTGCTGCTCAGTGCAGTGCCGCCGAAATGGAGCTGCGCAGCAGCTCTCTCTGTTTTTTTTGGGAGGGGGGAAAACCCCCCTTAAAAATCCTGCGTGCGCCCCTGCCATTGACCAAGAGCAAGGAGCATTCTGCTCCTCAACCTGACTCCTAGGCTTCTATCGGAACTTTAAACCAGTTAAATCCTTGTAGGGCAACCCCATCTAATTAATTGGGACATACATCATTTTTACCGTTTATTAAAATAAGAAACTCTCCCAGTGGGTTAATTAATAGAATAGGGAGGAATCCAGAAACTTGTTTGTCTCTCTTAGTTCCAAACCAGTTCTCCATTCTCTTGAAGCTTTCTGAAGAAAACAAGTGTTGATTAGACAACACTTCTCTGATGTTGAGGAGGAAGCAGAGCAATTGCTCACTGGTAGAATAATAGAGATATATACAAAAGAAGTATGGTCATCCGTTTCCTTTGATAATTAACCTATAAGGCAATATTAATATTTTTGTAGGATTAAGCCAAAAACTAGGATAGAAAAGACCCACCAATCACCATATGTCAATGAGATATCCTGGGAACTTCTCCCGTTCATTTCTCTGAACAGAAAAATCTATATTTAAAGTTTGATTTTGCAGGGAAACTGTGCATGAAAAATTATATATAGCGTTGTATAAAATTGACATTACCATAATTTACATTACAGAATATAATCACTGACAGGCTATCGAGGGGACCTATTTTACACAGTGACAATTCCATCAGTAACATTTAAACCCATAAGTCAGCAATACATTTATTTATAACATACATAATACAAAATTTTCATACAGAAAGATACATGCACCTTAAACACAAAAATGACAACAAACTATTATTTTTAATTTTCTTCTTTTTTTTTTTTACTTAAGGACAATTTCTCCATTAAGAAGATAGATCCTCAGCCTCAAATCATTTTTGCCGTTGCAGGCACATCTTTTATTTCTGGATATTATATCATTTTACAGTGCCACAATGTATCATTACTTGAGAAAACAGAGAATTTCTTGGAAACGCTTTTGTAAATACAGATGGGAAATAATGGATAACAATTATGTCTTAGTAGCCAGGGGTCAAACGTTCTGTTCACGGTAAACTTTTGGCATTAATATATATCTATGTAATTTTTTTTTTCAAACTTTATCTTCTAGCTTAAGGAAACACTTATATATGTATACAGCTTACATTGCCATATTAATAAATATGTACTGGTGGATTAAGGAGTGAGAAATGATAATAGTTAGTAGTAGAACGAAGAATTGTTGTCTGGATACATCTTTGTCACTGCAGGGGGTAAACTAGTTCTTAAATCATACGCTGTATTTAGTTGTCTGTTCAATATCAGTTTTTCATTTAGGTTCAGTTGATAGAAGACAACTCACTCTGTTGGGAAGCACTTGGATCTTTCGTATAAATTAGTAATTTTCAGCTTCAAGAAGTTCTCATCCATTTGGGGAAACATGCGTTCTCTCCTTAGTTGTCTCCTATTATATTTACTTTAATCAAATAACCTATGTAAAACTGCAGTAGCTTATTGTTTTTATACACAGTTATAATAGTTAAGTATAAAAGTCATTCCCTGAATATCCATTTCATATCTCAAGTTGCTAATCAATAATTAATTGCATTGTTAGCAGCACTTGACTACAAAGTTTTGTTTAGTTACATAGTAGGGAAAATTCTTGACTGCATAAATGTGAATAAGTGCTAGATTTATAAAAAGCTGCTAAAACGGAAAAGTGGAGGTGTTGCCAATAGCAACCAATCAGATTCTAGCAATCATTTGCTAGCATGTACTGGATAAATGCTAGCTAGAATCTAAGTGGTTGCCATAGGCAACACCTCCTCTTTTCGTTTTTAAGAAGGTTTGATAAAGAACCACTATTTATGCAGATGAAACTTTCTTTTCTCCAAGCACGATGGATGTGCTCTAATGCTTGTACATTCCTGTATATCCATTCTTATATATTAATTTGGTCATCTCTAAGGCACCATTTTCCAAATCAATCAATTCTGTTATTGTGTAGGCTTTTATATCTACAGGGCATTACTTATTTACACATTCCCTAAATAGTAATACTAAAAAACAATGAAAACAGAAAAATAAAAACTATGCTTGGTACATACACTATAGTAACATAATTTGCCCAAAAAAATGTGAACCAGTGTTTATAATAAAGTCTTCTAACTGAATCAGGGTAAGTTCCTTACATACACCACCACTAGATTCACCACCAACGAACCGTCCCAAAGTATTCAATGAAATAAACCTTGATTGTGTGTAAAACATGGAAAAATAGCTATCATGAATGATAATTGCAAAAGTAGCACTTAACTTGAAATCCGACAAATTTCTTTCTGATGTACATTGATGAGGGGAAGACCTAAACTTTGTTTATAGAGAGATGGTTGGATTTGCATAGTCACGCCACTCATTTACTCTGATTGGTTGGTTTCCGGTTGGCCCCCGCCCCCTTTCCCCAATGACGGACCTCTCCACCATAATTTATCGCCCCCCCTCTGGATCCGCCAGTGCATTGAGTCATAAATTACAGTAGCTCCTAGTTCTACATAAGGAAAGGCCTTCCCATAATTCTAAAAGCATTAGCAATAATGATCAAAATGTAAAAAATTGATATGCAAAAAAAAATTCTCGTTACACATTTGTCAGTGAAAATGGGTTTACTTCCATTTGTTCAAGATATTTTGCTTGAGCCAAATTTTATATGAGATTATTAAATTTAGGCAGATTTAGGTTTTAGATAGGAGGGCTTGTGCAATAATGTAAATTAATCATCTAAATTTAGATGGCTAATTATAAAGCTAAATATGTTTTATAGTTCACTGCAAATATTGATAAATCCCAAAAATACACTAAAATATACACAGCAAACACATATACACAGACTAAAACTTTCTTATTTAAAAAATAAGTTGTGTAAATTCTGAGAGAGGCTGGGATTTCAATCATCATCATCATCATTTATTTATATAGCGCCACTAATTCCACAGCGCTGTACAGAGAACTCATTCACATCAGTCCCTGCCCCATTGGAGCTTACAGTCTAAATTCCCTAATAAGACACACACTCACACACAGACATAGACAGAGAGGGAGACAAACAGACAGAGAGGGAGAGACTAGGGTCAATTTTGATAGCAGCCAATTAACCTACCGGTATGTTTTTGGAGTGTGGGAGGAAACCGGAGCACCCGGAGGAAACCCACGCAAACACAGGGAGAACATACAAACTCCACACAGATAAGGACATGGTCGGGAATCGAACTCATGACCCCAGTGCTGTGAGGCAGAAGTGCTAACCACTAGGCCACTGTGTTGCCCACAATTTCAATACAAATGATCATGTACTTCTCTTATTACATTGAGTAATCAAGGTATCAATTTGTACCGATATGAACATTTATCAAACTATTTTTGTTAAAAGGGTAGTTTTACTAAAACTTCTTAAAAGGAAGTGGAGATGTTGCCTATAGCAACCAATCACATTCTAACTATCATTTATCTAGTACATCCTAGATTAGAAAATGATAGCTAGGATGTGATTGGTTGCTATGGTCGGGAATTGAACTCATGACCCCAGTTCTGTAAGGCAGAAGTGCTAACCACTTAGCCACCTTGCCTGGTTGCTATGGGCAACACCTCCACTTTTTTTTTAGACGTTTTAGTAAAACTACTTCAAAATCAGTTTCGTAGGGCTGCCTGTTCAGTAGGGCACTGTTTAATTTGAGGATACATTTCTTTAAAAAAAAAAATAGAAACAAAAAAAATAATCCCACATGATTTTGTTGGCTTGTCGGACTTATAAAACCATCATTGCTTTCATGCATGAGTCTATGTAAGGTATAAAAGAGTCAGTAAAATCATTAGACAGCAAATTGTGGGGAACATTGAACAGACAAGTTATCTCTACACTGTCTGATTACCTGAATACATACAAAGCATAACAAAATCAGATGTGACACCTTAGCAGTAGAGATAAGTGAATCCATTTGTCTGAAGGTGAAACTCATATAAATTTCTTAAATTCAGGGCCAATTAAAAAGTTTTTAATCAACCCTGATTTAGATGAGAATTAGCAAATAAAATACACCCTAATAGACTCAAATCAATCAAGTTAAAGTAAATAACAAGGAGCCAATCTCATAACCGTACAAAGAAGCATAAATCCTTCGTGCTTGAGAGGAGAAATCTTTCACCGTATCCTTTAGCAATTCCTGACTAGCGCCACTGTCACTCACGTTAGTTAATTACATTCCTCTGTAGGCTATGTACATTTGTCAGTTTACACTGAGTTTTTACATATCTTGCAATGTAAATGGTAACTTTTTTTTAATAGATACATAGGAGTGTTATGTTTTTAGAATAATTTGAATAACGCGTTTTGGAACAGTTCATTTTTTTGTAGGTTATTCAGACTTTTAAGTATCTTTTTTTCACTCAAAAAATATTGCTCTAGTTGTGGTTGAAACGACAGAAACATACTTTGTATAAAGTGACTGTTTATTAAATACCTCTTTTCACTCAAATACCAGAGTAGATGTGGTTCGAAGTACCAAAAAACATACTGCTGTCTACCAGGACCTCTTTGTTTTAGTGTCTGAACCTCATCCTCTAGTTACCGCTAAAGCAATGGGGCAACAAGTGTGGGATCCCACTACAAATGCAACAACTAGCTTCAGGTTATGCCAGCCTTGGCTCATCACAGTATAATATGGACCTACACAACATGGAGTCCCATGTTATAATGTGAAACAAGCATTGTCCTCTTATCTTGTCCTAAAATCCTAAAATCCGCTTGTCCTAAAATCATTAAGTATTGTGTTGCACCTAGAAGTTCCACTAAGCCCTGACTGCCAATGACTGAAAATGTTAGCCAGAGTGTCACGAACATGCTCACAGCTGCCGTGACTTTGGGGTGATCTGGTGTATGAGGTCACACGATTCCAGCATACGGTCTCTCTAACTATCACGCAGGTTATAGACCTACTGAATTGCCCCCAAACACAGCGCTCTCACCCACCCTACACACTTCAGATTTGCCACCACCTATTGAATACGGGCAATAGGACCCCAATATACTGTCCCACACTGGCACACAAGGCTTCTAACTATCCACAGAATAGCAAGACCCACACCAGCAAGCAAAGGGTTAACTCTTCACACCTCCAGACTGTTACACAAATGTAAATACAAGCACACACAGCTTGTTAATCAAATGTATCAACAAATCACACACTGGCATTCAAAGGGTTAACTTGGTCGAGCTATTTCTTCTTAACAGGCAAATGGATTCGTTCGAGTATCAAGGACGCAACATATTAAATTATAGATTTAATATACAAAAGTTCAGGCATACAGATATAAAAAAATAATTAATAAACAATTACTAGATTGAGATAACATACACAAGCAAAACAGTTTAAAATAAAAATGATTAGATTCATGATGTCACTTACATGAATGGCATACTCTGTGCCATGGGAAATTGCCAAGGAAGATGGGAAGCTTATCAACCCCATGCTATACCTGGTCTCAGCCTTTTAAAGACACTTGCACACCTCTTTCTACCCCAGGGGGTTGTGGCATGTGACACTGTTTTTAATCACCATTTGCATGTTGCCTGATTTACTAACCAATTCTACTATGTGCTCTAACTTTTCTGCAAAGCGTCACATCGATACAATTTTA
This sequence comes from Mixophyes fleayi, assembly GCF_038048845.1. Classification (NCBI taxonomy): domain Eukaryota; kingdom Metazoa; phylum Chordata; class Amphibia; order Anura; family Limnodynastidae; genus Mixophyes; species Mixophyes fleayi. Next base: position 83,787,079 of record NC_134411.1, on the reverse strand, counting down.
TCATTAATAAATCCCCTATGACTCTGTCCATCTTTTGATACCAAACATGATGAAATTATGACAATGTGACATACCTTTTCCAAAGTTATGTGATTTTAGCTGTTCCCGTATACCACCTGTACCTGTCATTCACAACCCGTGTGTGATTTCTGCTCCTCAGTATGGAGTGCCACCCGGATTTCCCAAAATGTGTCAGGATATATCTCACAGCAAGAGCTCTTTGAAGCTGCCACAGGTGACACTCCTATTTTCTCATACTGGAATGTGCAAAGCCATCAAATACATTTACATCAGACTTTCTGTTTTCACATTTTATACTTTCGTAGCTGAACTTATCAATGGATTAATTTAATATAACATACTTATACCGCAGTTATGATTCATCCCTTATAAATAACTAAGTTTCCTATGTTCACAACACAGAGCATGCTGGAGGTTGTGGAACTACAAGTGCCAGCAGTTTTGGGCAGTTAGGGCCCACGGGGACATGTAATTTCACAAAAGTATGTATTTAAAAAACCACACACATACACTGAATATGACCACTAAGGTGGGTGGGAATTATGGCAAAATCTATGAAATTTTGCAACCAGGTACATAATTAATTGGTTAGCTCTCTCCAAACAATAAAACACTTGACCATATGACTTAAATCTAGAACTTCACAAGTGAAATTAATAATGAAACGTTTTATGAAATATTAAAGAATAAATTGAGAATGTCCAATATTAAATATATATATATATAACCCTTAATATTAAAATATTTTACTATTAATGTTATTGTATTTTTTATATATTTCACTTTTACGTTGACCAGACCTGAGGATGAATATTTATTTTGCGCTTTTTGGAAAGAGATCCAGGTTGAAATGATCATGCAACCACAGTTATAAGTCATGTCAGCGGGGAGATGGGTTCATCCTTAACCAATTCAAGTAGAGCAGTAGGTGGCCTGTGTCTAATCCCATATGAATTTGTGCAGTATTATGTCATTTGAAGATATGTGAAAGCATGGAAGCAATCATCCCTTTTTTATTCTTACTTACAGCAAGTCACTTTTAATCAAGCAGAATATAATAAGGATCAGAGAGAAATACATCTTCAATATATGCCACTAAATAGAACACAAATGGGCTGTTCGCATTTCCAGATCAGCTTGAGAAAATGATCTCTGGATGATTCCAAATATGAAACAGACAGAATTTATGTCAGCTGCAAGAAAAAAAGTTTATAGCTATCTTCAAAAGCAAAGTTATAGGGCTTAAAAAAATATGGTCTTTCGGTTTTTAGCTATGACATGTACAGCTCGCAGTTTCTAATAAAAGAATAGTTTAGTATTAAAGCTGAAAGAAATAGGAGTTTACTTTGTTAATTATCTATCTATTAATCGCATAAGTACAACTTTTATAAGTGACTTATTTCTATCATGCTGTTGTCTGAGCATCATATACCAAATTAATGGTATTGGTCTGTAGATTTGCAGAAAAATGGCGGTTTAATCAGATGCATCGTTTCTTAGTTTTTTCTCAAAATGTCTGCACGCCATTTAGAACAATGTATTACCATTGTCCTTTGGAAAATGTAACAGTTGGTAATACAGCTGTGCACCTGCTGGTTGGTCTGGAAACTGTGACAGTTAGTGAACTCTCCCTGTGCACCTACTGGATGTCCTGGAACATGTGACCTGCTGGGTGGTCTGGAAACTGTGACAGTTATTTACAGCCACTGCTGGGTGACCTGGAACATGTGACCTCCTGGGTGGTCTATAAATTTTGACAGTTATTTGAAGCCACATATATCAGTGCATCTTACAGGGACCATTCCCAGCAATGTAACTTCAATGGAACAAGTTATACATATATTGTAGTGTATAAAGAAATTATTTAGTTCCTAGTGAATAAAGTGATTGATAATATAGTTATTTATTCATTATACTCCATTGTTACAATTTCTACATGTAATGTAGTGTATAAAAAAGTTATTGAATTCTATTAATAAAGTAATTTAATCGCTATATTTCAGTTTAATTTAAGGCAGTTACCGCCGGCTTTCTCTAGTACTAGTTATTGCTGTCCTAATCAGCCTAAGGCTGGTATCCACTGATATTTGATTTGTATTTGAACACAAGTCCAAATGCAAGTGAAATTGCATTAACATTGGGCATATATTTGGTCCATTGGAGACATGGCCTTTTAGTGTTACCCATGATTTTTTTTAAAAAAAAAATCTTGCCTCACTTCATTGCATCACTGACCACACCTCTATGAACAATTCTAAACCCTTTTTTAACACCATTTATTTTCCTGTCTATACAAAAATTATTCCACTGGCTATTGATTACCAAAAGTATGCCTAGAATAGAATCTTAATTATGTAGAGTGGCTGCTATTATGTGTTAATTTCTGGACAAAACATTTTCATTTTGTTTTAAACATAGTAACATAGTTGATGAGTTTGAAAAAAGACACCAGTCCATCAAGTTTAACCTATTTTGGATCTCCTGCGATCCTGCACTTATATTTGAAATTGATCCAGAGTAAGCAACCGCCAATCTGTTTCAATTGTTAAAATCCCCCAGACCCAATATTGCAGTCCTATTTTTACCCTATATCCACTACTATCCTTCATTTTAATTAACGGTCGTATCCCTGGATACACTTTTCCGCAAACAAAATTGTCTAACCCTTTCTTAAACATATCTATTGAATCTGCCATCACAACCTTTCCTGGCAATGAATTCTATATTTTGACTGCCCTTACTGTAAAGAACCCCTTCCTTTGCTGGTTGTGAAACTTCCTCTCCTCTAACCTTAGGGGGTGACCACGTGTCCTGTGTATAGTCCTTGGGGTAAAAAGTTCCCATGAAAGTTCTCTGTATTGACCCTGAATGCATTTGTACATAGTAATCATATCTCCTCTTAGACGCCTCTTTTCTAAAGTAAATATGCCTAAACTGACTAACCTTTCCTTATACCTTAATGACTCCATACCCTTTATCAATTTTGTCGCCCTTCTCTGAACCCTTTCTAGTTCCAAATGATCATTTTTAAAGAGTAGTGCCCAGAACTGTACTGGATATTCAAGATGAGGTCTTACCAACGATTTATACAGTGGCAAAATAGCACTGTCTTCCCTTGCATCTATACCCCTTTTTATGCATGCCAATACTTTATTTGCCCTTGCAGCTGCTGCTTGACATTGAGCACTATTGTTAAGTTTACTGTCTATGAGCACTCCCAAATCCTTTTCTATTATAGATTCTCCTAAATTAATTCCATTTAATTTTTAGATTGCGTTCTTGTTCTTGATCCCTAAATACATAAACCTCATATTCCATTTGGCCGCCCAATCCTTCAGTTTATTTAAGTCCCTCTGTAGAGAAGCTACATCTTGCTCTGATTTTATTACCTTACAGAGTTAAGTGTCATCTACAAAAATAGAACCTTTACTCTCTAAACCATCACCAAGGTCATCGATAAATATATTAAAAAGGAGTGGCCCCAGCACGGAACCTTGAGGTACTCCACTTAAGACTTTTCAACTATTACATTTACTTGTAAAAATACTACAGGCTAAACGATCTATTTTTGCAATATTTTACCTCTTATCAACTGCTATTATAATGCTTGCTGTCTGTGCACAGGATTCAAATCTCATTCTCTTACCGTGTGTTTCTACAACTGACTATGATAGGTTGACAGCATGTCTTGCTCAGCTAAATAAAGAGTCACATATATACATTTATTAGGAAACAGATAAACAGACTGACAGAATAAGAAATGTTTGTTCAGCATATTGAATGCATGCCAACAGACACAGTAAGAAAGCCATGGTTTGCTGAATTAAAGTTTGCTTCTTGAATGGCTTTTAAATGCCATCCACAGTCGTAATAGCATCAAATGTAGCATCTTGTCGCTCAGATTAGCCTGATTGTGAGCAAGAAAGACATTGAAAGGGCTATTGACATTATTTTGCATTCTATGTAGATGAAGCTATATATAGCTCATATTTTCACCGTAATTATAGTTTGGCTTGAAAAAGTGGAGATGTTGCCTATAGCAACCAATCAGTTTAACTGTCATTTTGTAGAATGCATTAAATTATAAATGCAATCTTATTGGCTGCTGTAGGCAACATCTCCACTCTTTTAAACCCGCAACTTAATAAATTTACTCCATGGTCTTTTTCTCTAATGTGGATAAAGGATTAGTAAATTGGAAACAAAAATAATGTCAATAAATTACTTATTTTGTACAAAAACACATACAACTAATGTGAGTAATTTAGCAAACTGATAAAATAACTGTATTTGATTTTCTACCCTTTACTTATAATTAAATAGGTAAGGCTGGGTACACACTACAGAATTTTCCGACCGATGTGTTCTCTACAATGATTGTACCAATAACTGACCAAAAAAAGAATAAGTCCCGATCAGCATCCCGATTCACGTGTACATACTATGCATGTTTTAACAGATTTACCCTCAGATCTGTGCTCTTCATCTGTCATAATCATCTGCTGAAAAGATAATAACTCTGTAAACTCTATGGAGATTCTGATCGTTAGTACATACCCAATGCAGGATTGGAAGGACGTTTATAGTTCTGCTGAACAATCAAATAAAAAACATGATTGGTACTTTGGAACGGCTATCGTTCATCGTTTAAGTGTACACACCAACGCGGTATTGGCCCGAACGGTCGTATATCGAATGATTGACCCAATAAATAGTCGGCTGAAAAACCTGTAATGTTTACCCAGCCTAAGTCTCTGCTTTATTAAGTGCTAAGGAAGTGTGACCAATATTTTTGCAAATCATAGGCAAAGATTCCTGTGTCTATAAACACTTTGCAAGTTGTCCAAATATTGCTTTCAGCAATGAGCGATTTGCGGTATATAGTCCCTTTAGAGCCTACAATTCTCTCATGGATGTATTTTTCAATATTTACTCTCTTCTTATTAACATTTCTCACATAAGTATATTTGGACACTGGAAAATGTCAGCCTACGCGATAAGAACATATTTTTCATTTTCCAAATGTAAAAGGTTTTCGACCTTTCATCATTCTTCAAACCAAGTTACAACCCCAGAAGCTCTCAGCAGCTTCTCTTATCTATTCATTTTAATCATTGTGATTTTTAACGACACGAAGACCACATTAAAACAATAATGTAAGAATGCAAAAAATATTAAAGCAACAATGCATATTCATGGGAAGCTAAACTCATTTGTAATTCATTTTTGAAATTGTTGTCTAAATATCAATTCTATAATGATCTACCAGATGTATATTAACATCTCACCCTTCCCCAACTCACTCATTTCTCATAATCCCTTTAGGCTGACAAAGCAAATCAGATGATTCCTCTAATGATTGCTCTAGATGATTCATGGAAATCCAACCTCCCAGGAAAAGAGTAACAAGGCTAACAAGGTGTTAATTTTAATATGCATTAGCTTGAAGTTAAAAAAATAAACCCAAAAAACTAAACAAACCGTGTTTATTATACTGTATTGTATTTATTAAAAAGTTGATTTGTACAGTAATGAATTATTTTTTTTAAAAAAATATATTAAATGTATTTTAACAAAAGTGTTTGGAAAAAAACAAACAAATAAAAAAAAAACCTTCAAAAATAACTCCTGAAACCTCACTGCAACCTAAACTAGCTCTCCTACTCCATAGTGTTTTCATACAGCCTTATTGTTAGGACTATTGCCCCAATATTGCAAACTGTGATGTGACCCAAACATGAGAGGTTTGCTGGTATTGTTGTCATGTTTTCTTTATTCAGCGTAAAAAAATGTTCAAAGTACTATCCTCACTAATGGGTCAGGAGGGACTGTGCTACTTAGAGTTTAGGTAATCAGGATTATCTGCCTGTGATGATCTACATTATTGACAATTAAAGCATTTAGGTAAGCATAGCAAATAACGTAAAGCTTAAAGTTAAAGCCTCCACACAGTTAGTTTCTGCAGACATTTTTTATTAAAACGACTGCTTGCGTGATCAATACATTTTTGCTGAAATAAAAAGACTTTAATAAATAGAATTAGGCAGCATGATGGCTCAGTGGTTAGCACTTCTGCCTTACAGCACTGAGGTCATGAGTTTGATTCCCGACCATGGCCTTATCTGTGTGGAGTTTGTATGTTCCCCCTGTATTTGCGTGGGATTCCTCCGGGTGCTCCAGTTTCCTCCCACACTCCAAAAACATACTAGTAGGTTAATTGGCTGCTATCAAATTGACCCTAGTCTCTCTCTCTCTGTCTCTGTGTGTGTATGTTAGGGGATTTAGACTGAAAGCTCCAATGGGGCAGGGACTGATGTGAGTGAGTTCTCTGTACAGCGATGCGGAATTCGTGATGCTATATAAATAGCTGATGATGATTATGACTTTATTATCCTCAGACAGATTCATGTTGGTAAGACACTTGCCAATAATGGAGGTCATTTTCGAAGTTGCTACGTTGTGGTGCAAAAATGTCTGGACCCACCATACACCTCAATTTTCAAAAGTGTACCTGGATTTCTGCCAGGCTCTGTTCAGCTGCATTGCTTGAATCGGTAGCTGCGCATCGGACCATGCACCCGCATATGTATACTGAAGGACTGCTGGCTAAAAGATGCTCTGTTTAGATTTCCTCCAGGATGAAAGGTTTACAGAGTAAGGTCACTATGTGTGCAGAAAGTTACACAGGCAAAATAGAGGAGTTGGACGATGACATTGCTACCTAAATACGGAGCAGGCGCACCTTGTTTTCATTTTGCATAATGAGATTATTGTAAAGAGATGGGTGGAGAGAGGGTGTTCCTTGCTGTGTGGAGGGGCAACCTTTCTGATTCCACTTTGCATAAGGGCTTCAATTTTCAGATGTCATCTTATATTTTTGTTATGTGCGTAATGTCGCTAACCAATAACGATTGTCGAACCTCGAGTTGTGTTTCCAAAGCACAAAGATTTATTTCGCAAATAGTAGAATAAATATGCTCAAGCGAAGTAATAGTAAATACAGCCATTACTTATCGCAGGCGCTCTGGATCCAGTACAGTCATTTAATCCTGAAGTCTGGGGACAAGATGTCTGCATCCTGGATCACAAGCTGCTGCTTATATACACAATCAAATACAGTAATACAATGAAGATGGTATAGCTTGCATCTATTGGTCCAGGTCTCAGGAATGTCCAAGGGGTTGTCAATCATTGGCTGGTTCATCCTAAGGAATCCAAAGGAGGGGGTCATCTCTGCAGGGGGTATGCTCTGCTCTTCCCGCCAAGATTCCTTATTCTTAAGTAGTTCATAATTCCCTATCTTTCATAACTTGTGTATGCACTCTGCGATTCCCTCGCAGAGTGAACCAAACAGTAGGATATGTAACAAGGTTCATTATGATACCACTCATGATGTTATTCCTTCAACCTGTTCCGTGTATTTCACTAATATGCATGTAACTCTGATATAACATATAAATACTACTATATTTCGACATAACTGACTATGTGTTGCAACTACCATTAATGTGTACTATTTTATAAGTATGCGTGTTTGTGCGAATGTATGGTAAAAGACTAATTACCGTTGCTGCCACGTGTAGTGGATGCGTACGCCCTTTAACGCCGTAGCGTGCCCTTGTACGTCATAGCGTACCGTACGCATCTTTTCAGACAAAGACAACCAAGTTTGCTAGACTTTAATTGAAATTACTTTATCCAATTTGCTGACTTTGACATTTTTAATGGAACTCATTCTGTGTCTCCATGTTGCACTTTGGTGGAGGAGCGCATTTCCAGCCGTACTTATAAGTTTCCTACACACACAATTGCCATAAGTCATAAAAGCAGTCTCATTCTCATGATTAATATAAACCATAAAAGAGACTAAATATACAATGCCATGTATAATTTGCGCAGGATGGAGGCAACCATGGCAGAGTAAAACGGCAGCTGGCTCTTGGTATCTCTATATCCTTGGTTAACTGTATTATTAATAGCTAGAAGCCCTCGACCTATCACCTTGCATCTGGCTCCTACTGGACTTAAAAGCAGGCTATATTTGACTGTAAGGCAAAAAAGCTGTAGTAAGCAGTCAAACACTGAAGCACAATAGTTCCATCTCATTTACATAAAATGGAATAGCAATGTTTAGCACATTCGTTATTTAAATGGCAGTCCTTGTACTGTATACCTACATTGTAATTAGTTGCTTTTTCCTTTTAATTTTTTTTTCCAGCACTATCTCATTCCCGAAATGACTCTGAGTCTCCGAACCACTGTCTTGAAACATGACAAATTGATTTGCTCATTTATTTGTATATACGGTGACAGCCTACTTTTCCTTTTTCGAATATTCATACTTTAAAACTTCAACCAGAGGCTTAGTAAATGTGATTGGCAGGTACATACATGTCCCAGGCTCCGAAGGGTTCATGAAGATGGACAGCAGAACCATCGAGGCAATAAAAAATATTATTTGACTAGTCCTCTGCTGCCTGCAAATCAGAATATGTCCTTCAAGAGGAACATGAAAGGGTTTTGTGTCAATCCTTTCCTGCATTAATGTAATTATATCCAGTCTTGTCAGAATTCATGAACATTATGTATATTATGTTAAGTGTATCTTTGCAATGTTTTTATTATTGAATTTTATGCTGTTTTATTTCATCATAGATTTTAAATAAGGGCCAATTAAAAAAGAAATTTGACATTTTGGTATTGTAGTAGCATAATAACATTTCACATGAAACATATAATCATGAAATACTTCAACTTATTTACAGATCTATTAGCGCAGAAGCATAAATTTCCCCAACATTGTGTTGCTTGGGTATAATATAAAATCATTTAATTTACTGTACTTCTTTAGTATTCATGCAAACAGAGGGCTTTAAAAATGCATCTTCATTCTTCTTCACGCTACGAAGTATTTGTTATTTCATTGAATTCTTTTTTTGCTAATGTGTAATATATATTTGCAATTCATTTTTTTTTTGTTCTTTACCTGGCTTTTAGTGAATCCATATTGGAAAGTAAAATAATAAAATTAATGAATTTGTATAAACTGCAGATTGAAGATGCGTCACTTTCGCTGCCTCAAATCCCAATCACACCTTAAATCTTAACTAAAGTTATACTAAAAAGAACAACACTGACACTAGGGGGCATATTCAATTACGATCCCAATTCGCGGGATCGCGCCTGAACGGCCGTGAACGTAATCCGCGGTACCGCAATAACGTGGATTTTCGTTCGCAGCCCATAGGGCTGCGTACGAAAATCCGCGTTATTGCGATACCGTATTACCGGCAGTAGTGCGCATTTTTCGCTATCGGATCGGAATTGAATATGCCCCTAGAATTTGTTGGCAAATTAATAGGCCACACTTTATTAAAGATAAATGGTGGTGGAGAAGGCAAATTGTAAGTCAGCACAACTAAAAGCAATAACCAAATCGTGTTTGGTCATCTGGTACTAACCGCTGGACCCAAGACCAAAGTCCTTTTCGATTGGTCGGTGCTAAATCTGGCATCAGCATGACTACACCTCCTCTGGACTCACAATGACGTGGCCACACAAAGCAGGTCAAGGGATCCCGCTCACAATAGGACCAAGAGCCAAAGTACTTCAAAGAGGGCAGTGACCTGCAGCCAATCAGCGATAGCACCAAATGAATTAGTCGCCGACTAACAAATGCCTTGCCGCCGAACTGTGTCTGCTCTGTACGGAGGGAAAAAGAAAATGGTTAGACATGAAATTGTACACATTTCAGAGACAATGGACGGGGGAAGGATTTCCAATAGAAAAAGTGACCCAGCATCCTTTGGGAGAAGACTATATACTGCCTTTGAGGACACTCCCATGGGATTCTAATTGGCTGGGATCTGAAGAGGACTTAAAGCCAAGTGGATAGGCACCAGACATTTGCCTAGCACCTGAGTTTAAAGGGGGTCGGCTTATGGCTTCACTTATCAATAAATTTGTAATCAATTTGTAAAGTACTGGCCTAGATGCAATTCTTTGTGTCAGGCATCCCTTACGCATACACTGCAATAATCAAAGTGATATTTTAAACTGGCCACTGTGATTTTGGGCTCAGACACACAAACTTTTTTATTTTGTTTTCCGTTAGTTTCCTTTTATGCTTTTTGTAGTGCGTCTTTAAAATGTATTTGTCAAGGGTGAAAGCAATTGGTTGTATTCAGTTTTCATCTCCTGCTTTGTCCATGTGTCCCCATTTTTAAAGTAGGCAGGGACAGCGTGTAGTCATTTGGATAGTAAGGATATTCACAGCACAAATTATTTCAGATAAATTATCTTACGTACAACATCTTTTCTTCTCCCTAGGGACTCTTTGGGTTGACAGTTGCTACACTGGCTGATAATAAGGGTTCATACACACTAGCGTTTGCAATATATTTTTTCTTTTATGTTAAAAAGCAAATAAAACTTGTTTATGTACATGTTTAACATTTTGTTTTATTATGCTTCAAGTCTGCATTTGGTCGCAAACAATATACATTTAATGTGCGTCTACAAATGCGTTCAAATTTAGCTTTGAAATGTAAGACGTGATCAACTCCACCTAGAATTTTACCCACATTCCATATCTTGTGACATCACTGAGGGAGAATGGAGTTTGCTTTCCTTATCAATCTGATGCTTCAGTTTACAGCTTTAGCTGCAGGTTTTAATCACAGGAGAGTTCTGAGCAGATGATATTGGGTTCTGAAGGTGAATTCAGATCAAAAACAGTAGCATTTGCGCCGGACCTATCAGGGGCAAATGCAGGATTTGTAGAGGGGGTTTCCACTCCACACCACCAGTGGGCGTGGCCATCATGCATGGGGGCGTGGCTATAATGTTAGACAGTGCTTAGCTGCTTCCCAACTCTTCCTATCCCAATAATATACATTGGTAATGCTGCGTGCACTACTGTTAGGTGCACGCAGCTCTCCCTTTTCTAGCAGAGCTGTGTGAAGCGGGAGCAGGGTCCAGCCACCTCAATTATACAGTGTCCCAGGCTTGGAGGGGGTTTCCAGGCACTAGAAACCATCCCCCTTGGTTTGCCTATGCCTATGTCAGATGTACATGTGTTTATTTTGCTCACCACGCTAGTGTAGAGCTGTGGCTTGACAGAGTTAGTAGTAAATTTGCATTACCCTAGTTGTAAACAATATAATAGTGTAATGAAGTAATGCGAATAGATGGCCACGACTGGAGGGGCCAATATGCAAGCAGTCAATCAGACACAGCTAGTGATGTGATAGTCATCAGCAGCAGCAGCATTGCGGGTCTTTGCATCTACCCTCCATTACCTGCAAAAAAAATACCATCTGGGGATACCTCCACATCTAATTATGTTGTGAACATGCCCTTTCCATACTCAGCCTATCCATGTTCGCCCCAGTCTCTACCCCATTTTGCCTCTCCGGGAGAAAGGGGATGCAAGTTAACAATAGGCAACAATCTAGATATGGATGCATGCATACTTATTTCTTGTGTGCATTTACAGTAGATAAAGGCATTTCTTTTTGCACTAAAAAATGGAGTGCGGCCAACTATGATCGAGCCCAGGTGTCGTGGGAATGATGAGCTTTGTGCTAGCCCGTTAACATGGCATAGAAATCTCCGAAAGAGACGTAATGATTATGCCAAATCGGTTCCAGCAAGTACATTACACAGTGGTGCAATATACACGCATAAGCAGTATAAATTGTATATGTACCATGAACATGTCTACAACATCAACATTTCACAATACCAAATTATTAATGCTGGACATATGTACTTAAAACAGATTTCTCCCAATATGGTATGTGAATAATGAGAAAAGTGTTACCCAATGAGATGAAATTCACAAGACACAAAATTCATAAAACATCTGTCGCTTTGGGGCAATTTTCACAGAACCTAAATGTCTATCATTCCATGTCTATACCATTCCCTGAATGTTCATGTATTGCTATTATCTCACAAGCTGGTCCAGTGCCACCCATGGTTTTTGAAGGTACTGCATGCTGTATGCTTTGTGTTCTATGAATATTTGTCTAAGTTGTCTTTTAATATTCTCCGTAGTGCAGCTAATGTGACTGCCATAAAGTATAAGGAATTTCAGCGATTTTAAATTAGTAAGAGCAGCTCTCCTGAGTTTTATGCCCGTAGTCTGAAAATTCATTCTGGATCAGGCGTTGTGTTTTGATTGCCTTAATTAGAAGCTAACAATACATTAGGTGCTCCTGCATGACAGTGTGTCTAGAAAGTATGACAATATAAATACAAACTCAAATTATTTAGAGAAGATAGTAGGTTGTCTCCTTACATAGCACTGAATAACACTATAAAGTAGGTGTCAAAAAAGATACATTAAACTGTTGTAGAGTCATTTATGTGGAAAAGGATGAGAATTTCAAATTATAATGAAAACATTTCTAATTCTGTGTTGTTTGTCAACCGCAGGTATTATGTATATTCCTCCAGGACCTGAGTCATGAAGGAGAGCAAAGCATAAAAAAGGAGTAACTTTGGACAAAACCATGTTGCATTGGAGGGGGAGGTAAATTTCAGATGTGGGGACAAATTTATAGTTAGGATAGGTCATGTCCTAGATCAACTTTAATTTTCAGTGTAAAAATAAAGCTATCAAGTATTTGTATGTTAGATGTAAAAAGAGCCAATATTTAACTTATCTGCAAAATAATAAACAAATTGTCACCCCTTGAATTGTAACATGGTTTGTCCCGGAGAACATATAGTCCTTTTTCTTTTTTCCTTACTTTCCTTAATGACTCCTTTTTTCCTTACTTTCCTTAATGATTTAGGCCCATTGTGTCTAGGCTTCTTACCCATTACATCAGGAAATCAAGGTGGTCATTGTCTTTTGTCCAAGACAATGGGCAACAGCATAGTACATCAGCAGACAGCTTTAATTTTTTTTGAGAATGGCATCAATTGGGTCAGCATACCTGACTCACACTGTTGTGCCTTATTATTATCAAGACCAAAATAATTGGGAGATTAATGGCAAACCATATACATAAAACACATAGAAGAGCTTCTGCAATTGAAAACAAACTTTTGGTATAACCACTTAATGATAGAAACGTGCAATACTTTAATAACACTCCACATTACACTTTTTCCTATTAACAATTAGCTCTTGAGCTTTGATAAAGTTTCATTAGGAATCAAAACGCGTTGGGTGCATTATTAGGAGCAACGGTGAGGGGGGAACTAAACAATGCTTGAGACTATTTCTATATTGAGCTGTTATCTGATGGGATCACACCAGAAAATCGCAAGATATTCTATTATCTAAGGTTACCTTTTACCATGAATTATTCATTTTTGATATACCGTCAAAATTCTGGATTGAATATAGTTAATTCTCAATACACTCTTTAGAGAAAGGACCCCTGACCCTAAGGACAGTATATATTTGCATGAACTCTGAATCAGAAGAAACAAAAACATTTGGCACTATGTGGTTCATAATTGGCTCAGCTCCTGAGGAAATTACTATGTGTTTAAAGGCCTGTTCATAGACTGTTTGATGGAGGCATCTAATTTATTCTCAGCCGAGGGATTTTTATGCTCCTTTTATGCATACAATTGTGAAGTAGTGAATATACATTTTCCATTAGTTGATAGATTGCTGTTCTTTTATTGTAACTGACTTTTATAGACATATTTAGAATGTAGAATGGAATCTTGTATGGGCATTTTTAATTTTATTTTAACAAAATCATGTTTTACGGCAGTTTCTGAGGTATTTTTCATTCTGCCATTTAACCAACTTTTTTTTTCTTTTTTTTTTAAGACAATACAGATTGGGTGTTAGCACTGTCAATATTGTTTGTGATTTTTGATGCTTCTTTATTAAAGCTGCACTAGCTCGTGATAGGTCTGTTTCTGTGTCTCCCCCTCCTCATACAGACACACAGAAAAGTAGTGTGGCCGTGGTCTGCAGCGTGTAGCCACTGGTGCATGCTCTTCATCGGGGGTGTGGAAGCTTTTTTTAGGCCAAGGGCCATTTGGATATTTATGACATCATTTGTGGGTCATACATTTTTTTAAAGAAAAATTAGCCTAAAAATGAGGGTATAATCCGGCACACTCAATAGTTCTGGATAATTAGACCACACTATACCCTCAGCAACAGGCGAGGTGGCTACATCTGTAACGTCACCAGCCTATGCTGATTCAGACGGTCTCAGCTTCCGTGAAAGTTCTGCCATGTCCCCCAGGTTAGCATCTCGTTTTGGCAACTCCAAAAAATAGAGATCCAGATGTTGTGGTGTTTTTAGCAGATCCTTTAAGACTGGGCTTCCAAATGGTGAATCAGTTGCCGGCATATCTGGCTGTATTTGCTCACCGAGGTCCTCTTTGAATAGGGGGAAGTCTCGCCGCCAGAACAAGGGGATATGGCAGTTTAGGCGCTATAGCATAAAAACAAAAATCTATTTGGGACTGGTCCCTAGTCTCTACTTGGTGGCTGAACCTTCTTCAATTGGCTACGGATTCTTAAGTCCCCCCTCCCTTCCACTAAGTGTGGACTCCTATTGGTGTCACATGGGATGCGCACCATGTGACAGGTGCCATTCCATGTGTGAAGAGAAACAAGACTACACAGCGCATGGCACAGATGGAACAAGGTAAGTGGGGGGGTTATGTTAAGTGAGTGTGAAGGGGGCCAGTATATTAATATAGAATGTGTGTGTGTGTGTGGGGGGGGGACAGTATATTAATATGGGATGTGTGTGTGTGTGAGAGGGGTCAGTATATTAATATAGAATGTGTGTGTAGGCCAGTATACTAATATGATGTGTGAGAGGGAGGGATGGTATTACTTTACTGGCGGCGTGCAGGTGGGGGCTAATTATTGGGTGCTATTTTATAAGTGGGGTGATGATGGGTCAATTTAATTTAATAGTGGGATCTTTAATTTAATGCTGGGGTGGTTTAGGAGCTATTAATTAAACGTGGGGCTGTTGGGGGAAAATGAGGTCTATTTATTAAATGTGATTTTGAATTATTTAATACCTGGTATTTTGTGGGAAATGGTTATATTTCTTAAACGTAAATGCTATTTAATTTATTGTTGAGACTGTTTGGAGGGAAATAAATCTGTTTATTTAATAAATGGGAATACTATTAATTTAATGTTGTGGCTGGTTGGAGGGAATTGGGTCTATTTATTAAATCTGTATAATATTATTTTAATGTTAGGGCTGGAGGGTGACCTAATTATAAAATGTGGGTGCTATATTGATTTAACACCAGAGCCTGGTTGGAGTTTTCTAAATATCATGTACCCTTTATTTCCCCCAAATATCCCCCCCACCATTATTCCAGGCTCCAGACAAGCAGCAACAGATCTTTATGAAACCAGTAGCCACAGGTGGTGAATGTGACAAGAACAGGTAGAAGAGAGCAGGACAGTCTGCCAACTGTCTTGAATCTGGTGGGGCAGTCCGGAATTTGGGTGACTGTTTTGCTTTGTCAGGATTTGGTCCAACTGCAGAGACAGTTGGCAGGTTTGTCCCACTTCACACTGTACTGCTCGTGAAGAGCTGCGTGCACCTAACAGTAGTGCACACAGTATTGCCTGTGTATTTGTATAAAATGATAACCATGTTACATCATAGGGGCTCCCTGTCTTAAGTACCCCCGGCCCTCCAGAGCTTTAATCCAGCTCTGGGCCAGGATGTCAGATTGAGAGCAGGGGTTCTGCTCCTCCTCCTAGTAGCCCCCTTAATATTTGTTTTAGTTGACTCTCTGGCTGTGCGCATCTCTTACAATGACAAGCGTTTGTTTTAAAATAGCAATGTCTTGTTCTATTCCTGCTGCTTTCACTGCTTTTTCTGTCTTCACACATGTCACGATGTGAGAATATGGCTACCTGCGGATATTGACACTGCAACACTAGGAGGCACGGAGTCTAACACGCCGCCGGTCTTTACCGGGGACCCTGGCAAGGAAGTTTGGATTTCGCGGCAAACAACGTGCAGGTCGCGACCCTCCCAGGGAGCTATCCGTGAGGTGGCGAAGAGAATCGTGGTCGTACTGGCTGTGGTCTGGCAACGTGCGGGCAAACAATGTACAGAATCAGGAACCAAAGAGTAGTCAGCAAGCCAAGGGTCAATCTAAAGTGTGCGGTACAAGGCAAAAGGGTAATCCAATACAAGGTCAATGGGAGCCAGGTCGGTACACAGGAAATCAGACTGAATGCAATAGAACATAGGACTGCTGGAGGCTAGATAAACTAGTTGCTCTGGCACCATTATGGTGTCAGAGCCATCTTTAAATAGGAGGAAGAAGCAGCTCATTGGTGGGCAGTGGGCAGCGGTCAGACGTGCTGACTGCCAACAAGAAGTCTGGAAGCGCGTCCCGTTGCCTGGTGATTTCCGGAAGAATCGTCTCTGTTGCCTAGCAGCGGAGCGCTTCGCAGGGGGAAGACGTCCGTCCCCGGCCAGCGGGGAGGCGCGGGGATGGCGTCTGACAATACACCTTTTGTAATGCATGCAAGTCATCTTTCAAAGACCACATTTTCTTGCTCTCTCTGTTGCTTTAAACCCCACACTATTACAAGACAATAGTTTTCCTCTGTAAAATTTTTCTCTAAGCAATTATACTTACCCCTGGTCACATAATCGAATGCAGGTAACACCAGGTTTGTACAGATAGCATGAGATTTTTCAACTTCATTTCCACTCTGCACACTCCCATACAGATTTTCCAGGTTTTCATGCTGGATTGCATTTCAGCCACACCTGTTTACACACTTTCATTTTGAGACATTTTAGTCTCTCTCTCTTGCCCATCTTGGCAGAAGTAAGGAAGATTTTGTACTGGCAGCAAGTACTCTTGAATTCTATTGCAGCTTAAACATTAATCTTTACACATATCCAGCAGTTCCCATAGGCAATTAGTAAAATGAGCAGGTGCTTTAGCCATTCACAGGCAAAACAGCATATTCTCCACACAGGTTTTCTATGGACCACACCCAACTCACAGCTCAGTGAATAACCAAGGTGTGGCACTACAATGCCCAGCAATTTTTTAAAAGAAAACCAGACTAGTGCTGACCAGATCAGTTATTGCTCCTATCTGTCTCTCCACAGACAAAGTATTTGTTTTCTCAGCAATCTCTCCAATCACTGTGACTGACAGCTTCTACAGTTTGGTGTGTGATAGTAATATTCACTACAATCCACTCACTGGTGGCTGGGTGGACAGCTATGCTTTAGCTGTCCTTGGCGATCCCTCTTGTGACACAACTTGTGGCAATAGCTGCTTTCTTGTGACACAGGCACCCTCAGGTGACTTACACCTGGACAACTTCTTCCTTGAAAATTAAGTGCTTTATTGTTCCATTACCAGAAGCACAGCATAACTTCTTCACCGGACGACACAAGGCAACCCACTACTTATAAGTCCCAACTTCACTCTTTGGTCACCAGCCACTAGCTGGCATCAGTCACAACACACAAATGCACAACCCAGGTTTTTATACACAAGACTCCTCCCATAGCCTTGGCTTGACGAACAGATGACACTCCCCCTTTTCCTTTTAAAAGGAGTTCCCTTACAGATGCGCTGTAACCTCTCTTGATTGCAGACACCTTGTCAGCCCTTTGCTGTTGCTGTGGAAAACAACTCAAAGCATGTAGGTTAAATTGCATTTCTTCCATTTTGTAACACATATGTCTCAGACCTATATATAACTGTCCCTAAGTGCAGTGCTATAATTGTATGTAACTTAGTCTACAGTCTTTACCTGCAGACTGTCTAGCCAAATAGCTTTTTCCTCTCTTAATTATTACATTATATATATATATATATATATATATATATGTGTGTGTGTGTGTGTGGACATTTTCAATTATCATTAGGTGACACACAAAAAAAATATTGCTTGAAAACAGTGTTACTTTTGCTTATAAATTGTATATAAATATAAATAAACCATTAGGGAAGGTGCTAACAGTTAATTTTGAGAGATATCTAAAAGCTCCTCATAGCCTACATGACTGCTGCAGATGCCGTACGCATATACATTTGCTCTCTGAATTACTACATGCCACAACTTTCCTTTCATTTCATTTGCTCTAATTACAAATAAAACATTTTCTTCTATATTAACAAGGGAAATAAGGGAACGTATTGAGTTTAATGATCTGTTGTAGAGACTTGGGCCATATAATAACTTTCCAAGGATTTCATTTAATCATCGCTACCTTTTGGAAGCAATGGGGACTTTGAATCTTGACTTACTGATAGAGAAAGCTCATAATGATGTTCTTGTCATTCAGAAGATGCAAGATCAATATTCATTGAGATTAAAATGTACCTATGAGAATAGAACAAATCAGGTTTTCACCCTAGTGGAAATTTACTTCTAAACAGCTGTTTTGAGAAAACGTACCTTTCTCTGTATGGCAAATGCTGTTTACTTTTTGAACCTCAAGCAGACGCCTGCCCATCCCTTCTAGAATGTAAGCTCACACGAACAGAGACCTCTCCCCTAGTATTTTCCTTACGGAGTTATGGAATTTTGCAATTTGTAATTTTGTACTTTCGTTGTTTGTATTGCTATAATTTTTAACTTTTTGTCTTATGTTATTTTGTCAATTTGTAGTATGTTTTAACACTCTATTTAAGGCAGCTGTGCAACCTCTGTGGCACCTTATAAATAGAAGATGATAATAATAATAATGCTAAATAGTGCAATGTTAGCCCACTCATGAAACCTGAATGTTGTATATCTACTTGTCTAAATGCACTACTACTATGGAGAGAAAATGGGTCAAGCGCTTAAATGAAGTCACAATTTGAATTCCTTCTAATAAAGAGTGAAGATTAGAGAAAAAAATACTATGCAGAGAATAAAGGTGGGTTAGTACTAAGGCAGGCCTGTGGCTCTAGAGGTGTTGTGAAACTACAAGTCCCAGCATGCTTTGCCAGTAGATTGCCAGCCAATAGATGGCAGGGTATGCTGGGACTTGTAGTTTCTCAACACATGCAGAGCCTCAGGTTGGGCAGGTCTGTACTAAGGGACCCAAAAATAATCGTATCAATAAGTGGATGGGCTACAGCACTAGGGTGGGAGGTTATTAGTTATTTCACAACCCCAATGCACAAGGAGAGATAGATATTAAAACTTTGTAACAAAACCCATCTGGTAGATCATAATAGGGCTCAAGTACTATGGGGGGTACAATTTTATTACTCAAATCCCCAATGCACCAGTGTGTTGACAGCTAAGCCTATCCTTCAATGCCTTCCCCAACCCTTTAGCCTCATTGCATTGAGATCAGTGGTCGAAGTGAGGTAGTATATGATGGTATGCCACAACTTCTCCTGCCTTCATTGTAGAACTATCAAATTCTATTCACTTACATTCCCATTACAGTTTTCATACCACCACTTCTAAATTTCCACTTCGACTACTGATTGAGATACTTGGGGGGGCAGCACAATTCCCGGCCATGGCCTTATCTGTGTGGAGTTTGTATGCTCTCACTGTGTTTGCGTTGGTTTCCTTCGGGTGCTCCGGTTTCCTCCCACACTCCAAAAACATACTAGTAGGTTAATTGGCTGCTATCAAAATTGACCCTAGTCTCTCTTTCTGTGTGTGTATGTTAGGGAATTTAGACTGTAAGCTCCAATAGGGCAGGGACTAAGTGAATGAGTTCTCTGTACAGCGCTGCGGAATTAGTGGCGCTATATAAATAAATGGTGATGATTATGATTATGATACTTGGGATAAAGGCTTTCAAAAAAAGACTGAATTCTATTTTTCTTTAAATCTTTTACCCACTTCTGACCAGCATCATCTGGACAATGTAATTGTGCAGATTAGTAAAATTATCCATGATCTGATCCTATCGATAGCAACGGTGGTGAGAACTATTTGAGCCAGTTTAAAATAAAATATAACCAACCTGGTTTAACAACCTCGAACTCTTGGTTGAATCTTGAAAAATATTGAAATTTATTTTTGGTTCGACCACCAGGAAGAGCCTAATTTATTAAGGAAAGTACAGCAAAAAAATAAAAAGGAGTAACTTTGCACCTTGGCAAAACCATGTTGCTTTGGAGGGGGGGATGTAAATTTAAAATGTGATGGCAGATTTATAGTTGGGGTAGGGCAGTGATGGCTAACCTATGACACTCCAGGTGTTGTGAAACTATAAGCCCCAGCATGCTTTGCCAGTAGATAACTAGCTGATAGCTGGCAGAGCATGCTGGGATTTGTAGTTTCACAACACCTGGAGTGTCATAGGTTAGCCATCACTGGGGTAGGGGATGTCCTAGATCAACTGTAAATTTCAGTGTACAATTAAGCTTTCAAGTTTATGTGTGCTACATGAAAAAACAGAGAGGATTTATCTTTTTTGCAAAATAATAAACAAATTTGCACTCTTTGCATTGTAACCTGGCTTGTCCGGGAGAAAACGTACTCCTTTTATTGCGTTACTTTCCTTAATGAATCAGGTCTGAAATGTTTGCCGCTTGCAGATAAAAGGTATTAAAATAAACAATGAAATGTTGCCTTTTTTGCCTGCTCAAGCTTAAATGGCTTTATCTTATAGTAAACATTACTGAGTGCTGAGTTTGAAGTTTGAATTCGCCTTTCGCATGGAACAACATTAAAAATACTTTAACATCTAGCCATTTAAGCAAATATATGTTTGAACCAGCTTGAAAATATTTGAACCTGTTAGCCATACTGGAATCTAGCTCAAATTTCTCAGTTTGACAGTTTGTAGCTAATTGTAAAAATTTAGAACCGGTTTAAGTACTGCTTAGAAACAATTTTGCTGTTGTCTTGCTGCTCATCTTGAAAAGCTTTCTGTAATCTTTTAAACGTAAGAAAATAATAACCAGACAAAAAAAAACAAATCAACTGACAAT
This sequence comes from Mixophyes fleayi, assembly GCF_038048845.1. Taxonomy (NCBI): domain Eukaryota; kingdom Metazoa; phylum Chordata; class Amphibia; order Anura; family Limnodynastidae; genus Mixophyes; species Mixophyes fleayi. Next base: position 83,766,157 of record NC_134411.1, on the reverse strand, counting down.
GTCAGTTATGCAAATAAATTACATTTAAACTGTTTAGAAAACAGAAATTATTTCAATATAAAAGTATTTTTGATTTGACAAACCACTAATGAATACAGCTGGCAAATGTATTGTAGCTTGGATATTATTTTCTTGCAACTCTTTCAGGTTTTCTATCTCACTTATCTGGAGCCAAGCTTTTCCGGGAGTTGCCTTTGCAAGATACTCAGCTCTGTTGCACGGAACTGACATTTGTTAGATGTTATACTCAAAACTTGGTCTTCTGTGGCATATTAGGGTTCAATTGAATGCTAAGATTTAGCAGGTTGTGGAGTTTGCTAATCCAACGGGGATACTGAAATTGTATAACGCTTTCAAACTAAGACATTTTCTCCAACTCCAAGAATGCAAGACAGTTTAGTTTGTGCCACTAAAATGTGCACTTTATTGTAATAAAAAGTTGTTGTTTTTTAATCAAATGAATTATCTGATTAATTTTACTGCACTAAATAATCAGAAAATATTGTTGATAATATTATATGTTATAAGGGTGAATAAAATAGTCAAAGTGCTGTACACAAAATGCAACGTCAGCCCAAAAATGCTATAAGCAAGCATTCCCCTTTCCCTAATAATGCAAATACAGTAATATAACCATTACATGGAAAGAACTGAGATGAGAAAATGTTTTATGGTTAGTGTTGTAGAATATTTTACAATATTGGACCAATATTTCTATTATTAAAATATTTACTACATATCTATCATTACTGGTTCAAATATAGCATAATAGAGGATACAACATTTTTAATAATGTAGTTTTGTTCAATTTGTTTTTAGTTTGGCATTTTATATAATTTATTGTTTGAAAATTACAAAATAATTTTTTTTTCCCAAATACAATGGTTTGTCCATATGGGCCTCTTCACAAATATTTTAGCCATGATTAGGAAGGAGTATATTACAATGTTCAAGCATATGTGGAGGAGTTAAACATGATGGGCTTTATTCATTAATGCGCGCAAATTGTGTTTTTTTTTTAAGACTCACGTAAATCAGACATAGGCACGTCCGTATTCAGCAAGGAACGGATCTGAAGAAACATTTTGTGTAGGATAGGGGTCTAGGTGCACCCTGCTTTAACAGACTACACACTGCAGGATACGTCTAATATATATGTGGAATATAAAGTCACAAAAAAATGCACAGAAAAAAAAAGTATTCAATTAATGCCACCTGTTAATAATATAGTCATTAGTGACATAACATTAAAAGAAAAATGTTTCCCCCCTCATAAAATACATTTATTAGGATGTTATTAATGTCTAATGTGCATAAAATACATTTTTACTGGTGCTGTTGGTTGCAAACACATGTTCTACCATGCATACGGGACTGTCATCACTATTACTAAGTTAGTTATAAAAGTCGAGAGTGATAATGTCTACAACAAACTGTTTACAGTGAAAAGGACGACACAGTTTCAAGGTCGACATGTAAAATGTAGACAGGGTTGTAAAATACAGTAAAAACGTCGACATAACTCACTATATTTAAAACAACAAACAAATTATTTGGAAGAAATGTGAACAAAAAACTGCGTGCCCCCACCCTAACAATTTAACTAACCGTAGTGCTGCCAGCCTAGGCTGGTACTAGCAAACTCACATGGGCAAACAATGTGGAGTCCCTCCGAGTTTGCTGTTACCAGCACTAGGCTTTGCCAGAAAAAAATGTAGGTGTACCCAGCCCTGTGGTGATAGCACTAGGGCTCCTCCCACTTCCCTGGGAGGTGGGCGGGGAGTAATAATAAAGATTTTATAGTAAAATAGCATCTTGCCCCTGGTGCACTAAAGTCATAGTTGCCTAATCTCCTGGAATGTCCTGCAGACTTCCGAATTTTTGAGAGTTCTCCCGGACTCCTGAGAAAGCGCGCAAACATCCCAGATGCAGCCATCTCCGTTGTTGAAGAGGGTGGGGGCGGGGCTAAACGCATTGTCGTGGCCCTGCTCCCAGTTGAGATTGGCCAAAATTGTCTAAGATTAACAGGTGCGGGGCCTAACGGTGTAACACGCGTGGCCACGCCCACTCGATGGACCCGTCCAGGACAACTGCCTTCAAAAGTAAACAAGTATGACTAAAGGTCCCAGCATGCTCAGGTTACCATTAAGTGTCTAGGAATGCTGGTGCTTGTAGTACTACAAACACCAGCATAGCCATGGCTGCCAGGGCTTGTAGTGCACCAAGGAAAAATGTAAATAAAACACAAGCATACACCAGTGTATAAATAATTTAATTGAAAACACCCCATACACAGCCCTCACTTGCCCTCTCTATTTCACATCGTAGGATCTCCCGGCGCAAAATGAGCTCTTAGCAGCATTAGTCATATTCATAACACAGGAATTTCCCATGATTTGAACTCAGCTCTTGAATAGTCTGTCAATAAATGGTACCTTTAGAATTATGTTTTATGCGCACTCTTGTTAAAACATAACTGTCCTTGATAATTGACCTACAACAAGAGCACAAACAAAATTTTAGAAAACAAAGAGATTTATTTTTAAAGTCATTGTATAAGGTATATTGCACTAGAGTGGAGTTACCATCCAATCGACTGCCTTTTCAATAACGACTATATTATTAAAAGGTGACAATAATTAAATACTTTTTATTGTCTGTGCTTTCTGCTGGTACTTTATAATTCACACCTCTGTTGTACGTACCCTGCGGTGTGTTGTGTCTATCACAATACGGCTAATGGCGGATATGCAGAGCGCACCTAGACCCATATTCTCCAAGAGACATTTCTTCAGATCCGCTTCTAGTCTAATACAAATATACATACACCCAAATTACGCATGTTTAAAAAAACATAAAAATGTACATTACGTTCATTTTGCATGCCTTAATGAATCAGGCATAAAAGTTTGTGAATTGAGAGAGTCTGGCAAGTAAATTAAATAAAAGCTGGCAAAATATTAAATTGATTCTATCTAGAACAAACTCCTTGGGCTATATTTACTAAACTGCGGGTTTGAAAAAGTGGAGATGTTGCCTATAGCAACCAATCAGATTCTAGTTATCATTTATTTAGCACATTCTAAAAAATAACAGCTAGAATCTGATTGGTTGCTATAGGCAACATCTCCACCTTTTTCAAACCCGCAGTTTAGTAAATCTACCCATTGTTTTTTTCTGATGTGCTAAAGTAATTCTATTACCTTGCTTAAACTAGAAATAAATAATAGTTACATTGGTAAATAATATTGAAGTTCTGGTAAAATAAAGATTACTAAAGTGTGAGTTTGCTACTGATAATCTATAAAGGTTTCCTGGTTATTTAACCGTGAGGTTTTGGGCTCTATCAAGGAAGCTTACCGGTATGTCATGCATCATTTCAAAAGACATATACAGCCTAGGAACTACTTTAAGGCAGCTACGAGCAAGTGTCACTTTGAGTTAAAAGCATTATTAAACTGTTGGGAAATTTTATATCATGGGTCATTTATCTATGCTAAATTAGGTCAAAAGCCTCTACACTTGCCTAGATAGATGAATAGGAAGAGCAAAGTCTCTCTTGGGATAAAATAAATTGACACGTTATTGCAGTATATTTTATAGTGTTTTGTAGGCTTTTGGAAAAATGCACATGATATACAAAGATGACCAGGAGAACAGTTTCTTTTTAGATTGAACTCATTGATACATAAACAAGGAAAGCCTTTAACTGGAAACCAGTCAACCAGCTTTGTATGAAATGCCAGACTGTACAGTGAATGACAAAAGTCCCCCTTAAGCTTTGTTTGTCTGCTATGTTTTGTCTTTGCAGTTTTCGGCTGGGTGAGCCACTTTGCATCGTAATTGTAAAGATGGGAGCATCTTTTACAGATATTGGGCATGCATCTGCTTTCAAGTTTTGGGGTATATTTACTAAACTGCGGGTTTGAAAAAGTGCAGATGTTGCCTAGAGCAACCAATCAGATTCTAGCTGTCATTTTGTAAAATGTACTAAGTAAATGATAATTAGAATCTGATTGGTTGCTATAAGCAGGGCCGGATTAAAGGAATGGAGGCCCCTGGTCTAAGGGGGCCTCCATTCCCCTGTGAGGCCCCCCTGTGAGCCCCCCCTGTGAGCCGCACCCCCCCTTGTGATCCGCCTGCCACAATCCACCCCAAGCTCTTACCTCTTTCTGTCTCCTTTCATTGCAGTTCTTCTGCGGCGCGCTGTAAGCTCCTTACTGAGGAGGTCTTGTGAGAGTGAGACTCACGAGATCTCCTCAGTAAGGAGACTACTGAGCGCCGCAGAAGGACTACAGTGACAGGCTCAGCAGCATTGATCGGTCCAGGGGTGCCCCGCAATGATCAATAATGCCGCTGAGCACTGTCAAGGGCCCCCTGGATGCCCGAGGCCACTGGGCTGTAGCCCAGTTAGACCTTGGGTTAATCCGACCCTGGCTATAAGCAACATTTCCACTCTTTCAGCCCGGAGTTTAGTAAATATACCCCTTGGTCTTTATGTCTAAACTCCAGATGCTGCTAGCTAAGAGTGCATGCTGTTTATTAAGCACATACTAGAGGGCCATCTTAATATCCTCACTTTAAGTATCATTAAGTCTAAAATGTAAGATGTCATATAAAAGAATAACTACTAACTATAATACAGATGTATGCCAAAGTTTCAGGAGTTGATTAGTATTGACAATAATTGAGATAAAGCTGGAACACCTTTGATATGCAAGTCATAGTTTCTATTAATATGCCTAGTAGATTGGTAAGCTGTCTTTCCGCACTAGAAGTAGCTGATAACTTTATAAACATGTCTCGGTTTGTTACCGCATAGAAGTATTCCACATCCTTTTTTGCAAATTAATTAAAAACCAGCTGTGCTATAAAATTTTTGTATTGGAGGTAATAGAATGGGTAGGGAAACATAGTGATACAGTTTATGCTCTATTGCAGAAAATCCACTCTTAGCCCTTTACCAGTATTTGGGTTATTATTACAAGAGATTCACAAGAGATTGTTGCATGCAGTAATCAGAGCCACTAAGCACAGGCACTAGTCAGTCATTATCCTAGTTTTCTCTCTGTTTTTTTAGAGCCATTTATTTAGTCTGTTTGGAGCATCCTTATGGTTCTTCTGCTGGAATTCTGCCAAACCTCCAGCTGGTATAGTCTCCTTACTGTTCTAATGCCAATAAATAGCTTTTCCTGTTCAGCCATGGCTTCGTACACTGTTATCTGTTGACTGCCATGAGTACAGGAAGTCACTGTATTATCCCTTGAAATGAACAAGGATTCCATTTGTGGGAGGGAGAGATATAATGAACTATTAATTATTAAATCTGTATATTCACTTATGAATCTTTCATGATGATGAAAATAACATTAACAAATACAGATGGAACAAGGCTTTTTTAGGCAAATGTCATGATTTGGAAACCATCAAAAGAGGAGGATGCGTGAGAAGGCCACCAACCCACCTTTAGAACCACCTCTTTCATTGAATAAAAGGTTACATTTTAAAATACTGCTTGATTAAGCCTCATTTATGGCTTAAACCAATTATGATAGAGAGAGAATTTCGGGTCGTGTATATATGTATTTAATCTCCATCAGCTCATAACTAGTGCAAAAATCAAGTGTTTTTGGGAAGTGGACAGACATGGCTGTGTATATGACTGCACAGAAAGAAACACCTCTAAAAATGTACCCCCCCATCTCATTTTACAATAATCTCTTCTTTTGACATGTTCTATAACCCCAGGCCCACCTTTTTTCCTACTCTCTACTGTAGTAGGAATAAAATAAGTTCATTCAACTCCTCTCATCGACTTCAAATTCTGCTGCTCTGCAAAGGCTTCCTTCTAGCTCTGCAAACCAATGGTGCTTTGACAAAAATTTAGGTGCACCTGCCTAAATCGAGGTGCATCCTCCAACAATGGTTTTGCACTTTGCCTCTGATGTTTTAAGACACATAAATGAGGCCCATCACCTTAGTTATATCTCCTCAGACATGTATGTTAAGTAAGGTAGTATGATATGCATAAACTAAACTGTACTAGTTGAATTACACCTCACAACAGTTAATATGGGGTGGTGGTATCCATTTGAGAGAAAAAATTAAATATAATTATTATTTTAAATATAATTCATCTTTATAAAATATATGATTTTGTCTTGTTTGTTTTCACTGTATGAAAATACATCATTTCAAAAGTTCATGTCACTCAGTATGGATAAGATTGGATGGATGCAAACAATGGCTTAACTAGAGGCACTTGGATTATTTTTTTAAATTTTGGACGTCATCCATGCACATTTTACAAGATCCCACTCAGTGTGCTTTGTTACAAACATTCCGGTGGCTAGTAAGTAAAGGAGACACCAATCTGGTGACTAACATACAAAGCAGACTTCAAACTGGAGGTTAGAGTTCTGCATAGATTCCAGTCTTGTAACTAGAGTTTAAAACTTCCCCCAATCTGATGAACAATATATAAATAGCCCTCAATATGGAACCTATACTCAAAGGCCCCCATTACAATCATTCTCACCAGGACGGAGAGAGCCTCTTTTATCCAGACATATATTTATATTTTGGGATCTGTCTTTCTTTCTCCTTTTGTTCCTGTACACTACTTAAGGGTACAGACAGAGGCAAGCTGGGTCGAATCTTGCCCCCCCAAGCTAAAATTTGCCAGCCCTCCCCAGGGTACAGACCCATTGTGATAGTGCTAGTTTCAATCATGGGGGTAAAAGTGGTTTATTTGAAACAACAATCTGTATTTAAACTATTTCAGTTATATTAAGAACATAGTAGAAACTGGCAAAATTTGTCGTCCTCAAAAATTTGAAGTTAATATTTGCAGTACTTTACCTATATTTAAATAGAAAGGTCCAATTTTTTTGAGGGAGTTGGCCATCCAGTGTCCGTTTATTAATGATTTCTATATTGCATATGAGAAGAGATGCAGGCTAGTCACATACGCATAACATTTTGTAACAGTTGATATGATTTAGAAATCTGTCGATATCTAAAGTTTTTTTATTTCGTTATTTGGTTTGATTCTCCTATGGAAAATGACAACTTTCATAAACACCCTTTTTTTAGGAACAAAATAGGTGAAACTGAAAATCAGACAGCTTTGCCATATCATAAACAATCCATAGGATATATGTTGAGATATTTCCATAATGCTAATAAATCTACTTAACCTTGCTTGGTAAATTACATCAATAAACCACTAAGCAGATGAGCTAATACATACTTGCTAACTTTTATTTTTTTTTAACTCCTGTAGATCCCGAGAGGGGGTCGTGGCTGGAAGGCAGAAGGGTGCGATTTAGGGGAAATTGCATCACTTAGGTCCCGCCCCGGGGGCAAAATCAATATTTTGTCATGGGGCGGGGCCAAAATACTCAGATTTCCAGCGAATCGCGTCATTGAGGCTCACATCCTGCCCACTTGATGCGGGAGAATTGCCTGCACTCCCAGGAATCCAGGAGTCCTACCCGGAATTCTGGAATCTCCTGGACATTCTGGGAGAATGGACAAGTATGATCTAATATTAATCATATGTAAGTGCAGTAGAACAATAATGTTCCTCTATTGGCTCTTGGCACTTAAATGCTACATTAGACCAGTCTTAAATGTCTGAAAACCCCACAAATAAACCAAACCCCTTAAATCACCTAAAAGTTAACAAAGTACAAAAATAAACAAGTTTTTTCTCCCTCATATAGCCCGTTTATTAACTTGTATATTATAATGTTTTACAGTATGTTAAATTGTGTGGGGTTTTCAGTCATACTGTGCAGATATGAGAGATGTTCTGCATTTTATTTAGATTTATAACAATCCATCCTCCTTTGTATACTGTGAAATTAAGAGTTTCGTAAAAAAAAAAAACTGCTTCATGAACTAATAATTCCTATTTAAATTTCAACTACAAACATCTTTAATTTATACTCTGATTTACACTGTGATACATAGTTGTAATATCTCCTTCAGTACATGTATATATCGATTGCTTAAAAATCATTTTAAAGTTTAGCAAAGCATTATGAAATTGTGATTTCTGCAACCATGTTGTGAAATATTATTTAGTGAGATATAAAAATTTCCCCACAGGGTTTTTAAAGACTTTGTTCTAAATAACTTGTCTGGAAAAGCATTTTTTGTTATTGCCTTTTTCCAGCAGCTCGTAATCTTCAAAAGTTCAAGGACGTCTGCAATACGTTCCTGTAGTATTCTATTAATTAGTGTTTTAATCCTTTATTTATATATAGGGCTTCTGGTTTTCAATGTTTATTTTTTTGTGGGACTTTGATGTTTATTATTTCTTTGCTTGTTTAATTTTCACATGCCAAAAAAACAAACTGTTTTTCAATATAAATGGAAAGAACATAAACAGATAAAAGCTTCATATAACCTTTATTGTTATATTTTTTTTAAAATCAGAGAATAGGAAGGGAGGTTACCAATGGAGAAATAAGAGTGCCAGGGGAGAGAGGAGAGGGTAACAAGGAACAGGATCCTATTGGAAAGGATAGAGTGGCAGACAAAAGGCATGATTGCAGCATAGAAGGTGTCAGGGGACAAGGTACTAGGCATAGCAAACCGAGGGGGGGGGGGTTCCTTGTGACTGGAAACCCCCTCCAAGCTTGGGTCACTGTATAATTGAGGTCAGGGCCGCCATCAGGGGGGTAAGGGGGGGCCCGGTACAACAGCTCAGCACAGACTTACCTGGGGCCCGCCGCTGGTCTCCGCTATTCTGTCTTCAGCCTGGCTGTCACCGTGACAGCCAGGCACCAGGATCCGATCGCAGGGGTGGAGGATTCATTCCCCCTGCGATCATGTGCTCTGCCTGTGACAGATCACATGATCGCAGGGGGAATGATTCCTCCACCCCTGCGATCGGATCGTGGTGCCTGGCTGTCACGGTGACAGCCAGGCTGAAGACAGAATAGCGGAGACCAGCGGCGGGCCCCCAGGTAAGTATGAAAGTATGTGTTGCTCATGGGGGGGCGCTCATGAGGGGGTGGGGACGCTCATGAGGGGGTGGGCCCGGGGGGGGGGCCCGGGTGGCACGGGGGGCCCGTACTGGGCCCGATTTTTTCTGAAGGCGGCCCTGATTGAGGTGGTTGAACCCTGCCCCCACTTCACACGGCCCTGCTAGGGGAGACGGTAACAGCGGATAGGGTGTCAGAGGACAGGCAGTGGGTTAAATAAGTGTACTACCGATTTAGTCTCTATCCACTTTCTATGTTATTTTCTCTTTAGTTTCCTCTTTTATCTCTATCTTTATCATTATGTATCTCTCAATCTCAGGCCAACACTCAGCTTCTGGTGCCCAATAAATACCGCTGCTCTGACATGGGAAGCAGTGTGGTGAAGTTCCTGAGCTGATTTGCTGCTCAAACAAGCTCCTTCAAGCTTTCACCGAAGGATCAGATTCCTGTTTCTTTCGTTGGTTAAAACGGAATCCTCACTACCATATCATCAATATAAGCCATACAATTATAAGATGACTCGACCCATAGATATTGCACACAACTACATGCCTAATGGAGATAGATGGGAGAAAGTCTGGATGTCAGGTATAAAACAGAGGGTGGAGTCAAGTGTGACCCCCAAGGCAGTGGGCTTGGGAGACTGAGGAAATTGTGGTGTTATTGATGGTGAGAGAGATTTGGGGGGAGGTGGTGACTCTGGGAGGAGGAAAGATGACAAGTTTAGTTTTAGTTTTGGACATGTTGAGGTAGCATTGGGACAATTATGTGGAGAAAGCAGAAAGACAGTTGGTTACATGAGATAGTACAGAAGGGGAGAGATCAGGGGAAGAGATATAGATTTGGGTGTCATCAGTTGGTGCTAGAGGGCAAATGAGTGAATTAGTGCTCCAAGAGAAGAAGTGTATAGTGAGAATATGTAAAGGGCCAAGAACAGAGCCTTGTAGGACCCCAACAGATAGTGGGCACGGAGAGGAGGATGTGCCCAAGGTAGAAAGACTAAAGGAGAGGTTCGATAGGGAAGAACTTTGTCACAAATGCCAAAGGTGTGAAGGGTGTGTAGGAGAAGAGGGTGATCAACAATGTCAAAAGAAGCAAGGAGGTCCAGGTGGATGAGTATGGAGAAATGACCCTTAGATTTTTCAACAAATAGATTGTAAGAATAGGGGTTCTTCATATCACTCAATACTGACATAGAAATACTCCAACAACATTTATTTTGGGGCAAGGTAGTAAAACAGGAACAATAGCAGGTAACAAGTCCAGTACATGTGTTAATGTTCAATATGATATAAAGTCCCAACAGTCCAACTAGGTATAATCATGGTGTTAGATTACTCTGATCAGAGCATTACCTCTAGTCCCTGTCTATCCCCAAAATGTACACACCATCTCTCTCAGGACAAACTCTTTTAAAATGCATTCCCAGGACCCATTATCTGTGGACATCTGCAGATTAGTTTAGCGCCCTTACTGACCAAACCCTTCTTACCTCCTGCTAGGTGATGTGGGCTAGGTGTCCCTTATACTAAAAATAAAAATTTTAGCATACAAGATCACATGGCAAAGAACAGAGGTCTGGATAATTACATTAGCATTGCAATATACCACCTGTGTTTCCGACAGTATTTCCGACTGTCACCATCTTGTCACTCGTTACCCACCAGGCTTAATTTTAACAATACAACAGGCCAGTCTTAGCTATGCAACAATGTAACATCAAAAGTCCACTTTATTCATCTAGATCATTGATCATTTTTGTGAGAACCGTTTCAGTGGAATGTTGGGTGCAGAAGCCTGATTTGAAGTGAGACAGGCAATTGTACACCATTTGCTTAAGTAGTTTGCAGGCAAAGGGCAGGAGAAGAAAAGGGTCGTAGTTGGAGAGAGAGGTTGAATCGAGAGATGGTTTCATTAGAATTGGTGAAAATGAGCAAATGTTTAAAGGAGGATGGAAATGAGCCAGTGGGGGGAGAGGTTGAAGAGGTGAGCTAGACGTGGGCCTGCAGTGGGGGAGAGAGATCGGAAAAGTTGGGAGGGAATAGGATTCAGGGGGCAGGTTGTAGGGTGAGATGATGAGATGAGTGTGGTGAGATGTTGAGATGAGTGCAGAGACTTCTTCAGCTACTAGAGAGAAGGCATTCAGGGTGAATTGGGGAGTGCAGGTAAAAGTGGGTAGAGTGGGTTGTGTGTGGAATTTGGCATGAGGAAATATATTGTCGAGTGATGTCAATATAGTCTTTGAAATAGGTGGAAAAATCATGGGCTGTAAAGGAGGAAGGGAGAGGAGGTGTAGGTGGACAGAGAAGTAATATGAAGATGGCAAAGAGGCAACTTGGGTTAGAAGACTGGGTGGATATTAAAGATTATGATGTATGTTTTTTGCCAAATGAAAGGGCAATGCTGTAAGATGAGAGGATGAATTTCTAGTGGACGAAATCAGGATAGGAACAACATTTCCTCCAGTGGGAAATTGAGTGCGGGAGCACTTTTGCAGGTAGCAGGTTTGTGCCATGGTTTCATTAGGTGCATTAGAAACTGTATGTGGTAGCTGGAGCTGCATTGTCTAATGATTAAGTGAGTGCTATGTTGAAGGACAAGGCAGCCTGATTAGGACAGGACAATACAATCATAGGAGAAGGTAGTTGTTTTCAGTAAAATGGGGAGTGGATTGGGTTAAGAGTACTTAAGTGTTGCTGTGTACGTGTGGATTATACAGCAGGGAGGAGGGCATGAGATAAGGTGAGGCTGAAGGAAAGGAGGTTGTGGTCAGAGAGGGGAAGGTTAAATTAGAAAAACTAGAAATGGAGCAGTAGAGGGGGAAGACAAGATTAAGGAAGTGTCTATCACAGTGGGTGATAGATTAGGTCCACTGGGAGAGACAAAATGAGGAAGTAAGTGAAAGAAGTTTAGTGGCAGAAAAGACGGGATTATCAATGGGAATGGTGAAGTCGCCTTATATGAGAGTAGGCTGGTTAAATGATAGGAAATAAGTAAAGTGAATAGAAGAAAAAGAGTGTAAATTGAGTAGGTGTAGGATGGAGAGATGTGAGAGATATTGAAGATTGTGCATTAGCTGAAGTAGGTAATGACAGAGTTATTATTATTATTATCTTCAATTTATAAGGCGCCACAAAGGGTCCGCAGCGCCGTACATGACATATACAGAAAACAGTGAGCCATAACTCAACACTATACAGCAAGAACAAAAAAAAATGTATGTATATATATATATATATATATACATATATATATATATATATATACACACACACACACACACACACAGACACAGGTAACATGGTAATGCAAATCAAATTATTTCTGGGAAAATGAGTGAAAGTGATGGTAGAAATCAGCGAGAAGTAGGCTGAAGCTTAAGAAGATAGGGCTAGGGAAGCAGACCAAGAGGTACAGGGGGTGATGGAATAGTAGAAGGCACACACAAGGAAAGAGGGCCCTGCTCCTAAGAGCTTAAATCCTAAAGGAAAGGGGGGAGACACAAATAGGGTGGTACTAACTGAGGGAGAGAGCCTGGGAGTTAGGAGGAGGAGTGATAGACTTGAATAAAGAAGTGAGTCTTAAGGGTACGCTTGAAGTCTTTGAAAGTAGATGCTCACCTGATGGAAGGTGGAAGATCGTTCCACAGCTGGGGAGCAGCCCGGGCAAAGTCCTGGAGATGGGAGTGAGAAGTGGTAATCAGAGTTGTAAAGAACAAAAGATAAAAATTGTGCAGGGCAATGGAGGAGGTGAAGGATACTTTACCGCCCCTCTGAGGTTAATAGAGTAGGCAGTTTCTGCAGCTCTGACATGACAAGGTTCAGGATGCTGATAGTTGGATGCAGAGGGCACAGCAGCCAACCATCGATGGCAACAGTAACCGCAGCTGAACAGATGTTGAAACACTAATGACTGTTGAGATTGGTGGCTCCAGCAGCTGAACATGGATGGTAGTTCAGTAGATCATAAAACAGCCTGGTTTTCGGTGTGGAGTCAATCCTCAGCAATACTGTGATGTTTACCAACAGTATTCAGAATTGATCAATACTTTATATTTGTAAGAATGAGGAAAAGTGGAAGCTTTAACAAAAGCTGAGCTAATATGTAGCTTACTCTAACTGCCACTCGCATGCCACCAATACGCACCTTTGATACTTCTGGGTTCCTTTTAAAATGATATTATATGTCACATTGTGAGCATCCACTTTAACTAATCTCCTTATTGGACTGTATGGGAGTTGAGAGAGATGGCTCCATTTGTGGAGGAACATAAGCTTGAGAAGTCGGGTGAATGCATTAATACTGAAGTATAGAGTAAGCGCAAAGGTGCACCTCAAGTCGCCCTGGTCAGAACTAAACCCAGGGCTGCAAAGCAACTTGCTCAACCAAGCTGCCCAGCTGTGTCACTGTGCCAAGTCTTATATTGGCTCACTGATAGAGATCAGTTCAGTACACCAATGTTTATTTACTTGTTCAGTGATTAGTCAAAAGTTTCTAGGACTTTGTTTATTTTACACCCAAAGAGTATATCCCATAATAGCAAACAGCAGAACAGATAATATTTGAATAAAATTGGCAGAATAAATTGTACAACTCAAACATGTTCCATCAGTACTTATTTACTACCAATTCCTGTGTAACAAAATAAGCAAGCAATTTTAATAATTTTGTATTCACCTGTATAATTACATTCTTTATTTTTATGGCATAAACACACTTATTATTAATGATTTTAATTATAGCAATTCAATGTTCTTCATCTCGTATTTGCATTTCCCATTTCAATACATTTAATCTGAGCTAGTTTGTAGTCAAAAATATATTTAAAACCTCTATTACAAAACCAGCATGGAACATAAAGTATAAAGCAATACTGGGAACAAACCTTTTAATCTATCATAAAATGCAGAATAATCTTTGCAGAGTTAAAGATTTCAGTTAGTCATCAAATATATGGCAACATTTTATAAATCGATACGTCATTGTAATAAAGCCACAAAGAAGAAATGTTAATACTTTAATCTAAGCTAATATATGCATACATTTTGCACTTCTTTTCTTGAACAAAAACTGATTCCTGCTGTTGCAAAAGTTACATGTTACATTCAGACAGGAATTGTACTGCAGTCCCTTTGTCATTAGTTGGATGTTCACCAAGTGAAGTCCAGGGTCACTTCCCACCAGTGAAATTCAACTAGAGTAAAAATGCATGCAATAATGGGTTATGACCCTATTCTATAATTTAGAATAGAATATTGTAATTCTATGTCACTGGAGGCTTGTGTCTCTCTCTCATTTTAGATAACTTGTATGAGGCACAAATGCTTTCCCCATTTATCCTTTTGGTATTGGACATAAACATTTATAGACGTGGTTCTTTATTTCAAATATTGGGTCGATTCAGTTATGCGCCATGTGCCACCGAACATCAGCACAATGTCCGGCTGTGCATATTTCCTGGTACAACGGCATCCCAACAACACAGATTTCCCTGCTGGACCTCTATGGGGTGCAGAGTAAATTCTGCACTGTTGCCTCACCGTGGATTGCCTTTGTGACCATTCCGTAGGCACTCCGTGTCATGTTGCGCGGAATTGAATCGGCTCCATTGTGTCTACTTAAGGTCAATAGTAGATTGGGGACAGTTTGGAGTGACTGCAATTGAAATTTGAATTTAAGTACAAGATGAATGGAGGGGAGCATATCAATTCATCCAAAGTTCAAATTTGTCTAAATTTTGTAATCTTGGATAAACTGGATCAGTTAGCAAATCACATCTAAAAAGGCCGTCAAATAGAAAGAAAAAGCTCCTTGTAGAAGCAGACCAATCACAGTTAAGTTAACGGGGAAAAAAGTGAATAGCAACACTATAGACCCAATCACATGACCACAAATAAAATTACCACAATGTAAAATTGCCATGTAGCCAAGTTACTACACGTTCCTCAAACTTCATTAGTAATGGTAGAAAAATTGTTCTTTTACAAGTATATATCACAATAGGTGATGGGGCAGGGACTTTCCAGGTAGTGTAATACTTGTACTTTATTGTCATCACCAGTTATTTTTATAGCGCCAATAATTCCGCAGCGCTGTACAGAGAGCTCACATCAGTCCCTGCCCCATTGGAGCTTACAATCTAAGTTCCCTAATACACACACACACACACAGAACGATAGAGACTAAGGCCAATTTTATAGCTGCCAATTAACCTATCAATATGTATCCTTGAGTGTGGGAGGAAACCAGAGCACCCGGAGGAAACCCACGCAAACACGGGGAGAATATACAAACTCCACACAGATAAGGCCATGGTTGGGAAGTACTAACCACTGAGCCACCGGTACTTGAGACAAAGGGCTAGATTTACTAAGCTGCGGGTTTGAAAAAGTGGGGATGTTGCCTATAGCAACCAATCAGAATCTAGCTGTCATTTTGTAGAAGGTACTAAATAAAAGAAAGCTAGAATCTGATTGGTTGCTATAGGCAACATCCCCACTTTTTCAAACCCGCAGCTTAGTAAATCTAGCCCAAAGTGTTGTAGAACAAGGCAAACACTTTGCAGAATGTTGAGATAACCGACATTATTTCACAGTGAAAAACAGTAACAGTAAAGAAGCATTTTTGAAATTCAATTCTTCAACCATATACCACAATGAGGTGTGCGTTTGAGTAATATACTGTATAATACTTGCAGCATAAAATTCAGTGTTTTCATATTTTTCAGTGAAGTTACAGAGTTGGTTAGTTTACCAAATTTTTAACTATTATACCGTATTGCAAGTTTGACAGCAATATGGACATTTTAGGAATTCCTTTGTTGGTGGCAGTGCTCAGAGGATTTCGCAACCAATATTCACAACGAACATGTGTATCCAGTACCAGTGATGTTGATAAAACTATAAATTGCACTGACATATGTACTCATGATATGCCAGAAAATCATTAGAAAAGGCTAGGCCTGACACACACAAGATTGACGACTGCAACCAAAAAATGTAAACACTGAAGTAAAATAAACCATTACAGACAGTAATTGAAGGTGACATTGCAATAAACTCAAGTGCCATGGCTGACGGTTCTTCTTCCCATATAACCTTTCAAAGACGAGCATTTATTACACAGCAAGTAATATAAGTCTGGCTCAATTAGTACCTGCACAATACATGACGAGTGTGTATAGCTTCTAATTTATAAACGAATAATATGAATCATATTTTTGGAAAACAAAACAATCTATATAGGTAATTATACTGCTTAAGTCCCTTGCACAGTATATGATGATTATGTGCAGCTAGTTTATGGTTTCAACTTCCTAAGATGTAGAAACTTAATTTTTAACTCAAATTAACATTACAGAAGATGTGGTTCAAATTATTAGAAGGCTGCAGACATCAGACATAATAAAGGGGAGAAGTGAAGATTGCCAGATATTCCTCCTAATGCTAATTAAGGGGAAATAAGATGTGAATACTTAACCGAATCCACAAATTTTATGGAATGTTTCATAATTACACTAACATTGTGCTTCAGGGTAGGTTGGATCCATAGTATGGTGTAGATTCCCATTGGCAGGGTGATGGTTGGCATGGGAGGAAAGCAAAGGAAAGTGCAAATGTTATTCTACTAGTGCTTTGCATTGCAATGGTAAAATAGGTATGACATGGTCTGGTTAATGGGGGTGTATTATATAGACAATGATATGTAAAAATTGTTATGTGAAAGAGATATAATCAAATAAAAAAAAAATACACAATACAAATAACATTCTAGTGACCTCTATACAATGCAGAAAGCATTCTAATTACTTTTATACAACACAGATAGCATTCAAGTTACCATTATAGAATGCAAATAACATTCTAGTGGCCTCTATGCAATCCCTATACAAAACAGAGTGAATTCTTGTCATCTCTATACAATGCAAAGATCATTCCAGTGATCAAAATAAAATCATCAATAGCATATTAATGGTTTATTTACATTTCAGGGAGCCAGAGCCCTAACTAGACATTTTAGTGGCCTGAGCAAGAGCGAACACTAGCGCTTCCTCCCCATCTGGTGGGAGTAAATGCTGCCTCGTTAGCAGTGCACCGCCGGAGGAGGCGTAGGCATTCTACAGTGGAGATGCACCTTGACCGTTCTCCAACCCTGTACTGTGCTCTGCTACCTGTTCTTGCAGGTTTGACTACCTGGTGCTGCTCCTTGTGTCTTAAACTCATTTTCTACTTGGCTGGATCCTGGAATGTTGGGGCCCTGTTTGAAAAAGAGATTATAATTCACCTCATGGAAAGCAAAGTAACTAGTAAACACTCTAGGCCTCCCTTTCACCCAATTAGTCTGACATTAAACCAATAGCACTATAGAATAATTAGGTCTTCTTCCTGATATTAAATTAATAGTATTCACATTTAATAAACTGGCCTATTTCCCTCCTATCAGCCTTGACATTAAATTATTGACATTCACATTTCACAAATAGGCCTTCTTCTCCCCTAACTCGGTCCCACATTCAATTTACAGCATCCAAACCTCCCCTGTATTAAGTTAACAGTCCTATCATCACACTATAATTAATAGGCACCACCATGACCCCACCATTAAATTCATAGCCATCAGCAATAAATTAATAGCCTCTTCATCAATTAAATGAATAGCCCCATATATGTTACACCATAGACATGTCTGAATAGTTTATTATATAGTGAATATAGTGAATACTGAAGTAATACATTCACATACACCTTATAGTGTAGATCTAATGTATATATGCTTAATCAGAGACTGGAACTGAGAGCTGATAAATAGTCCAATATAAACGGCACATACACTGCAACAACAGACACATACAACAAATAGTTTGTAGATAGAAAAGAAGTGAAGCTCAGAAACTTGCTGGGTGGACATTAGAAGCATTAATAATAGGGCAGCACGGTGGCTTAGTAGCTAGCACTTCTGCCTCACAGCACTAGGGTCATAAGTTAATTTCCTGACCATGGCCTTATCTGTGTGGAGTTTGTATGTTCTCCCCGTGTTTGCGTGGGTTTCCTCCGGGTGCTCCGGTTTCCTCCCACACTCCAAAAACATACAGGTAGTTTAATTGGCTGCTATCAAATTGACCCTAGTCTCTTTCTCTCTGTCTGTCTGTGTGTGTGTGTGTGTGTTAGGGAATTTAGACTGTAAGCTCCAATGGGGCAGGGACTGATGTGAGTGAGTTCTCTGTACAGCACTGCGGAATTTGTGGCGCTATATAAATAAATGATGATGATGATGATTAAAGACCTCAGTGCCGAAAGAAGTCCTGGGAAGTACGTTCCTGTTTCCAGAAATTAATAGGCTCTGCATATGTTTATTATTCTAACATTAATTTCTCCTTCTATCCCTGCAATGTGTCATTTTATCTGGGTGGGGTACGTTTT
Organism: Mixophyes fleayi; assembly: GCF_038048845.1. Classification (NCBI taxonomy): domain Eukaryota; kingdom Metazoa; phylum Chordata; class Amphibia; order Anura; family Limnodynastidae; genus Mixophyes; species Mixophyes fleayi. Next base: position 83,747,742 of record NC_134411.1, on the reverse strand, counting down.
TTTCGGCTGCAATAATCCCGACAGGAGTAAGCCCGACATAAATATTCTGAATAGTTTCAGCCCAACAAGGATTAATTATAGACTTACTATATAACTGACATAGAAGTTTTCCTACATGCTTAATTGCCACAAGATATAAAATGCAACTGTGTGAAACCTCTTCATGAAGAAATTATGTGAAGTACAACGGCCAGTTTTAAAGCGGCAATGACCGGACCCGACGCCTGGATTACATTATACAGTCGGGGAGTATCCTTTGCCACTAGTACTCCAGGCACTGTCATGAACTGTGCAGCTGCAGTTGGCCTCGCCGAAAACAGTCCAAATTGTACAGGCCTGTGGGCAGATTCCACCCTGCCCCTCACCCAGCCCTTCCATGATCATTGGGTGGCAGCGCTAGTAAAATCTACATTGGGACATCAGCTTTAATCTGATTGATGTACAATTTGAGAGGCTTGATATTCCGAAGTGCTTTCTAGTTTGGTAATACTTCTACTAACATATAAAGCCATCAACAAAACTGCACCAACATACATCTCTTCACTTGTACATAATGGGGTGTTGAGTTGGGAAATGTTTTGAGACAAGAGCTGAGTCTCTCATCCACACTCATTACCTGCTCCCATTACTTTTTTGGGCTGGACCCACTTTGTGGAATGCATCCCTCGCACAATAAGACTTTCCTCTAGTCTTCAAACTTTCAAACGTTCTCTGAAAACCCACCTCTTCAGACAAGCTTATAATATTCCTCTACCATCCTCTTTACCTTCATAGGGTACCCTATTTTCATCCTTTACAGAGTTCACACAAGACAACAACTCTCTGACCCCTTGACCAGCATTGCTGTTTGACTGGACCACACAGCCTTTTAAGCACTTTTTACCTTTGCATTCTGGCTGGACCGAAATGCAATATATAGCAATATGTAGCGCTTACCCTCATGTATCAACACAGTTCCATAGATTGAAAGCTGGTGAGCAAGGCCCTCTTACCTCTCTGTCTGTCTGTATTACCCAGTATTGTTTTATTACTGTTTGTTCCCAACTGTAAAGTGCTACAGAATGTTGATGATGATATATATTTGATACAATGTTGCAGAATGTCATTGCTTCCTACAGCACTTATCGTATCATTACATTATAAGTTTAACAGAGTGAGATTACATGGTTCACTCTGGTGTATTATTTGTGAGGTGATGTTCCAGATAATGCCACATTAGCACTGCCTACTTCTATACAAGCGTCTATGAGTAAACAGCCCCACATCTCCATCTGTTAGAGATGCTTCTACATCAGTAACTTTGGATATCATAGTATTCATAAGAAACAATCTGACTGGTCACTCTCTGATATTGCATTAATCGCCAACGATACCAAGCCATCGAGTTTTACACGTTGTGATAACTAGCGCTCGCACTTAAGATTGGATAGCTCAATGCAGGACACTCCAGAAATCCTAATGCATTTATGTATGGTGAACATAAGTAAATGGAGCATGAAGCATCTATAAAAATGACATCTTAATGCAAATGCTCCTGACTACAAGAGCAACTGTTGGTGGATATGAGGTGATTGGAAGTAACGAGCCTCCCTCCACATCTGTTAACACATTATTAAAAGCATGTATTTTGACACTAGTGGGTAAGGAACTTAATAGTAATGTAGAAACACAAAAAGAACACATTAGAAAAATCTTGTAATTTGACACCAGTGGGTAAGGCATCTATAGATCATGTAAAAACACAGAAATATAGTTGTGAAAGTAGAGCACAAGAACTGTGTTTTTTTACCTCTGCAAAGTCCTACGTCTAACTTTGTGCACTATTGATTGCTTTATATACAAGCAAGTGGTAGCACATTTAGATGAAATCTATTGCAAGGGGAGTTCATTGTTGTTCCTAGTGGATGAAGCTTGCTAGATCGGGGCATTCCATAGTGAATGCAGACCAGCCAGTCTAAAGTGCATGAACGCAACAGTTCTGTTTTGTCCTGAGATCAGATATTATAATGAACTTCTATGGGCAGACAGTGATTATTTTTAGAGTCTTCACATTTTAGTAGAACCTTTTTAGACTGATAAAACAACACAACATTTATACATCTACTAATGTCCGAAGTGAACATATTATTCCACCTAGCTGGAGTCTTTCAGCCATGTGCAATTCACACCAGGAAGTGTACTTTTATGTATCCTTAAGCCTTTGTAAATAAGACATCAAAATATTTAACTGTGACACTTGAAATAAGTCCATCATCGGTGCCCCAAAATAGTTATAACAGTGGGCAGCACGGTGGCTTAATGATTAGCACTTCTGCCTCACAGCACTGGGTCATGAGTTCGATTCCCAACCATTAGCCTTATCTGTAAGGAGTTTATATGTTCTCCCCGTGTTTGTGTGGGTTTCCTCCGGGTGCTGCGGTTTCCTCCCACATTCCAAAAACATATTAGTAGGTTAACTGGCTGCTATCAAATTGACCTTAGTCTCTCTCTCTCTCTCTCTCTCTCTCTCTCTCTCTCATTCTCTCTCTCTCGTTCTCTCTCGTTCTCTCTCTCTCGTTCTCTCTCTCTCGTTCTCTCTCTCTCGTTCTCTCTCTCTCGTTCTCTCTCTCTCGTTCTCTCTCTCTCGTTCTCTCTCGTTCTCTGTACAGCACTGCTGAATTAGTAGCGCTATATAAATAGCTGATGATGACTGGCTTAATTAAGACATAAACAATGGCTCCAGAGAGCAGTATTTTAAAAAGTAAAAAAAGCAAGCTGTAATTACTTAAATAGGTGGCACAAAAGTAAAAGTAAGTATTAATTTCAGATGAAGCTTTTACTTTTGCCTATATTTATATTTCTGTCACTGACCACAAACTATTGTGCAAATCATCTGTGTGGGTAAACATTGCAAAGAAAAACCCAACAACAATGGGTCATGCACCAGTGTATGCATATAGCAGACAGGTAAGCAAAATAAAATGTTTCTCTGCATATGCAACATTTGGGTTCATTTTGTTTGCGACCGTTTCCATGCCGCCAAAATGAGAGGAATAAAAATTTTTTGGTTCTAGCATTCATATAAATTTACTATATGTTAACATTTTACTGTATTTGATCATTCTGGATTGATGACATTTAATTTTACCTTTTATTTAATTAGGAGTTTTTTTTAAACTTTTAATTAAGTTGGAATGCCTTAAGCCTTAGTCTGTTTTACTTTGCTTTCAAACCTGACTCCTTGTGCCACTTACAAAATGATTGAAAGCCCTTCTCAGCTTAAAAATAATGGACACCGTCAACAAGCCAGCGTCTGATCTAAGATTTCCTTTTTCTGTACAGTGTTACATGGTACTTTGTACCTTATATTATGACAGTTATTGTTTAACATCTGCGCTGCCCATTTTAATCTGTTAGATGGATCTACTATTCCATAAAAGTTACTGTTGTGTAAAATCAGTCTACATGATCGATCTTCCCTGGCTTCAATAGGGATGGTATAAATTATATTTTTATTACACAAAAATTCAATAACCTCAGGCCTTAGCAAATCACAGTGGATTATACTGTTCTGATCTGTTGTGTAAAATATAGTCTACATCCGTTATAGTAACATGTTTCAAAATGAAAAGGTGTCAGGGTTGCAACGTGATATAAATATTCATAAGTACAGTATTAGAGGTGTAATACACTAACCCTGGACCAATCTGATAAATTTATCAAACTACGGTTTTGAAAAAGTGGAGATGTTGCTTATAGCAACCAGTCAGATTCTAGCTGTCATTCTGTAGACAGTACTAAATATATGATAACTAGGGACCTGGTTCATTAAGGATCTTAATTTAAGAAACTTTTTATTGAAGTCTCCTGGACAAAACCATGTTACAATGCCAGGGTTGCAAATTAGTATTCTGTTCTGCATATAAGTTAAATACTGACTGTTTTTTTTTCATGTAGCACACAAATACTTGATTGCTTATTTGTACACTGAAATTTATAGGGATGTGCACCGGCCACTTTTGGTGTCTCGTGTTTTGGATTCGGATTTGCTTGAGGTTTTGGGTTCAGATTTGTTTCGCAAAACACCTGACGAAAGGTTTTGGATTCGGATTTATTTTGAAAAAAACATAAAAAGTGTTAAAAACAAGTTTTTTGGTTTATTTTCACTCCTACGCTATTATTAACCTCAATAACATTCAATAACAATCATTTCCACTAATTCCCAGTCTATTCTGAACACCTCACACCTCACAATATTGTTTTTAGTCCAAAACGTTTCATCGAGGTAGATTTCTGGACTGCATAGTGCAGTGGTCCCGGTACACAATTTGGTACCGGGGCCACAATACCTCCGCCTTCAAATGGTCTGAATTCCACTGCACAGCTGCCGGCTCCTACATCCTCTGCAGGAGCCGGGTGTAGTTCGAGCGTGTCAATACCTCTTGTTTTTGACGATGACAGGTCATTTTCATTAATTTATGATTTGGCAGCAACAGTCAACGTTGTTTAATATCTGATACGCCTCTATCTGGACTGCATAGTGGAGTGGCCCCGGTACCCAATTTGGTAGTGGGGCCACAATACCTCCTCCAACTTTCAAGTGTAGTGTTTATAATTTATAAAAACTACAGTAGTTCAAGCACGTCAATACCTCTTGTTTTAGACGACCATGGTACAGAGCATTCATCATTGAGGTCCCATCAAGCATGTGAAAGACAGACAGGGTCGAAGTGTTATTTGTTGACTTTTTTAACAAAAAAACTGTCCCTATTGCAAATATTCATGCAATGAAGAGTGACTTTTTCATTTAAAGGCTCAAGCTTTCAAGTGTAGTGTTTATAAGTTTTATAAACACTACAGTAGTTCAAGCACGTCAATACCTCTTGTTTTTGATTATGACAGGGCATTTTACTTTTGGTTTAATTTGTTGAATTTTTTTTAATTTTGTTTTACTTTGTGCTCATGGCAAACGACTGTTGAATGGTCACATAATGGCAAAAAAAGAGTTGCAAGATGGAATTGTCCTTGGGCCCTCCCACCCACCCTTATGTTGTTGAAATAGGACATGCACACTTTAACAAACCAATCATTTCAGCGACAGGGCCTACCAAACAACTGTGGCTGAAATGATTGGTTTGTTTGGGCCCCCACACCAAAAAAGCTATTCATCTCTCCCTGTACAAACTAAACAGGCTCTACTGAGGCAAGATGTTGTCCTCATCCTCAACCTCTGATTCCTCTCCCCCTACAGTGTGTACTTCCTCCTCCTCACACATTATCAATTCGTCCCCGCTGGACTCCACAACCACAGGTCCCTCTGTACTATCTGAAGGGCAGTGCTGTACTTGATTGAGGAATTGATAATTCATTTTTATGAACATCATTTTTTCAACGTTCTGAGGAAGCAACCTCCTTCGCCGCTCACTGACCAGGTTTCCCGCTGCACTAAAAATTCTTTCCCGAGTACACACTGGAGGGGGGACAACTCAGGTAAAATAGAGCCAGTTTGTACAGGGGCTTCCAAACTGCCTTTTTTTCCTGCCAGTAACATAGCAGTACCACTGGACTTATACTGCTGAATCAGTGAACTTTGTAATATTGCAGTACTACTGGACTTATACTGCAGAATCAGTGAACTTTATAATATAGCAGTACCAATGGACTTATACTGCAGAATCAGCGAACTTTGTAATATTGCAGTACCACTGGACTTATACTGCTGAATCAGTGAACTTTGTAATATAGCAGTACCACTGGACTTATACTGCTGAATCAGTGAACTTTGTAATATTGCAGTACCACTGGACTTATACTGCTGAATCAGTGAACTTTGTAATATTGCAGTACCACTGGACTTATACTGCTGAATCAGTGAACTTTGTAATATAGCAGTACCACTGGACTTATACTGCTGAATCAGTGAACTTTGTAATATAGCAGGACCAATGGACTTATACTGCAGGATTGTTTTTGGATATTTTTTTTTAATTTCTTGTTTTTATAATTATTTTTTTTTACTTTTTTATAACTTTTTTAAAAAATTTTTTATAACTTGGGAATAATGGGGAAATAACAATGCCCTTAGAAGGACAGAGCACAGGACACAGCACCACTGGACTGAACAGGACACAGCACAGGACCCAGCAGCACCACTGAACTCAGAAGGACAGAGCACAGGACACAGCACCACTGGACTGAGCAGAACACAGCACAGCACAGAACTGAACAGCACAACACAGCACAGCACAGCACAGAACAGCATGAGATATAGCAGGACAGAGGACCACCTAACACAACCTCCCTCTACCCTGATCAATGCCCGAGTGAAGATGGCGGCGGCTAGCAGGGAATTTATAGAATACGAGTATCGCGAGATCCGACAGCGGGATTATGACTCAGAGCCTCGGTTTCAGTTTTGCAATTGGCGGGAATACCCGGATCTGTCTCGGATCCGGCTCGGATCGGCAACGTTCGGGTGGGCTCGGATTTCAGATATCCGAGCCCGCTCATCTCTAGAAATTAAACGTTGATATTTGTGTGCTACATGATAAAACAGTCAGTATTTAACTTATGTGCAAAACAGAATACTAATTTGCACCCCTTGCATTGTAACATGGTATTGTACAGCAGACTTAAATAAGAAGTTTCTTAAGTTAAGATCCTTAATCAATCAGGCCCTAGAATCTGATTGGTTGCAATAGGCAACATCTCCACTATTTCAAACCAACGGCTTGATAAATTTACCCCAAGATGCCTGTATTATAGTATGCAAGACCTCAAACATATAGCACAAAATTTTAACAGCACCCTGTGACATGAGAATGTTCTAGCTGTTCTTATCCAGTAGAAGAATAAGGAAAGAGAGAGAGAGGAATTTTACGTTGATGCTTATAATATATTGTATATTTACTATATTTACATACGTTAAATTCTGCTTTATTGCTTTTATTTATGTGTTAACCTTGGGACTGGAAATTTGTCCTTGAATTTTCAACTTGTCCCTCTCCACGATGCTATAACTCATTTAATTATGGTTGAATGGAGCATGATAAAACATGCATCATTAACCACTTAATGACTGGAAAGCCTGCATCCCTTCCTGACCAGACAAAATGTAATGCTTTAAATCTCTTATGTTCACCCTTTCCTCGTTGTCTATCCAAACACATTTTATATTAGGGTTCTTTTGGTCAGGTAAGGCTTCATATTAGGTATATTCACGTTGTGTTTGTTTTCTCTGTGAGAAAAATGATCACCAATAATAGAAAAAACAACAACACGCACATTTCCATTTTCTTAACATTTACATAATCTACTTTGATGTAATTTAAACAACCTCAAAAGTTAACCAACCAAGTTTGGATTTGAAACACAGCAATCTGATTCAAACAAAAAGTACAATATTTGTAATTAAGTATGCTTTTGGTGTTAAGTTTCTTAGAATATAAAGAGAAATGGATAAATAAGAGACATGGGCAGCAAGGTGGCTCAGTGGTTTGCACTTCTGCCTCACAGCACTGGGGTCATGAGTTCAATTCCCGACCATGACCTCATCTGTGTGGAGTTTGTATGTTCTCCCTGTGTTTGCGTGGGTTTCCTCCGGGTGCTCCGGTTTCCTCCCACACTCCAAAAACATACTGGTAGGTTAATTGGCTGCTATCAAAATTGACCCTAGTCTGTGTGTGTGTATGTATTAGGGTATTTAGACTGTAAGCTCCAATGGGGCAGGGACTGGAGTGAATGAGTTCTCTGTACAGCGCTGCGGAATCAGTGGCGCTATATAAATAGATGGTGATGGTCATGACATTCCCACCAGTACAGGTGTCCTTAAAAGGTTGAAGGTCGATATTAGGTATTTTATTGTAGTGACATTACCCTTCCATAATAGTAGATTGTCTGATGTATTCTCCAGTGTTTGCTTGACTGGTATTTTGCTTCCCGTCTTCACCTTTTGATGCATGCATTTTTCTATATAATCTATCTGCAAGTTGATCCTGTTATTGTCCAGCGCTGCAAAAAATGTTGACATGGTATTAAACAAAGGCTAATAGTGATAATTAAGCACTGTTGTTTATTTATCTACCTACAGTTTTGTTATGAATTTGTGTATATGACAGTAAAGATGTACAAAACACACTCCAAGTTGTTACTCCCTGAATCAATAATGCAGAGTTCTAAGGTAGAAAAAACATAAAGGCACAGCAAAAACCTATATATATATATATATATATATATATATATATATATATATATATATATATATATTTATTTGTACACTGAAATTTATATATATACAGAGAGAGAGATGTTGCCTATAGCAACCAATCCGATTCTAGTTTCATTTATTTAGTACATTCTACAAAATGACAGCTAGAATCTGATTGGTTGCTATAGGCAACATCATCACTTTTTCAAACTCTCGGTTTAGTAAATATACTCCTTGAGGTTTTGAGTTCTTAAACTTTCAATTTTGGTATCTTGGAAGCTATGATCAAATCTTACTTCTGTCATCTTAGAAACAAAACCAGGATCAAACAATTGATTCCCCCAGAGAATCTTTCAACACTGATACATGTTTTTCTGTCCTCACCAATGGACTAATGCAATCCACTTACCTACGTCTCTTAGAAACAGAATTGCACTGTATGCAGTTGGTAAAGAAAGCCGCAGTTTGGTAGTTAATAAACCAGGCCAATTCCTGCCGCATACCATCTTACTCTGTTCCATGTACTAGCTGCCTGTATGATGGTACATCTATTTCAAGATTGGTGTATTAACATTCAAATCCCCCCATAATCTGGGTTCTGGCCCCTTGAAGAAAATATCTCTTATCAGCTCTTATGTTTACAAATGTATATATTTCTAGCCCAATAGAAATTTGAGGTATTGTTCTTTTCAAAACATCTACGCTCTCAACTACCAAGCGTCCTTATTGTTAGCAAATACCGACACTCACTTTAAACATCAAGGAAATACAGTTACAATCATGTACACTCAATTTAAAATTCAGGTTAAATTGTGACAAACAGGTTATTTTTTACAATAACACCCAAATTACCCAAATAAATTGGTAGACAGCATCTAAGGCAACATTGGGCTAGATTTACTAAGCTGCGGGTTTGAAAAAGTGGGGATGTTGCCCATAGCAACCAATCAGATTCTAGCTTTCATTTTGTAGAAGGTACTAAATAAATGAAAGCTAGAATCTGATTGGTTGCTATAGGCAACATCCCCACTTTTTCAAACCTGCTTAGTAAATCTAGCCCATTGAGTAAATATCATTTCTAACTGCATTTCAGTCATGCTTAAGGCATAGTTTGCAGTGTACCGTAGGTACTTGCAAAGAATAATGTCTTGAATGTCTTAATTATATTTTAACCCATGACTTCATATTTCTATTGTGCTAGATATATTCAGGTTTGTAATGGTAAGGATTAACGCTGGCAACTTTTTTATTGCCCATATTGGGCCTAATTCATTAAGGAAAGGAAAGCGAAAAAAAAAAAGAGTAACTTTGCACCTTGACAAAACCTTGCATTGGAGGGGGATGTACATTTAAAATGTGGGGTCAGATTTATAGTTGGGGTAGGGCATGTCCTAGATCAAATTTAAATTTCAGTGTAAAAATAAACTGTATTTGTGTGCTACATGAAAAAACAGCCAGTATTTAACTTATGTGCAAAATAATAAACTAATTTGCACCCCTTGCATTGTAACATGGTTTTGTCCAGGAGAAAACTTATTCATATTTTGGCCTACTTTCCTTAATGACTCAAGCCTACAATATACTCTATTTCATATGGGGCCCGAACTTTTGGTTTTGCAGCTTCAACACTTTGAACTTACTGCTTCCCACAGTCAGGGAGTCCTCTTCTCTAGAAATCTTCAAGAACAGGCTCAACACTTATATATTTACTCCAGTGTTTCATTAGTGACCCATTACTTGTCATAACTGTTTTATATTAAGGTATCATATGTTTTATATGTACCATGCGTTGAGTCATATCAGAAGAAAGCTGCTATATAGTTAAAAATATTATTATTATTATTATTATTATAATTATTATTGTTATTATTATCTTACTTTAACTGATTTTAATTAATAAAGAAATCTGGAAATTTTATCCCTGTATAGCAGTGATTATAATTATCACACAACCTTTTCCAGAAGGACAACTGACTGTGTAAGCACAGTGCAAAGTTTCCTTTAATTCTGAGAACACAGCAAGTCACCAGACCTGGAGCCACAGCCGAAAACCTGATTAAGACTTAGGCTTCGTACAGGGAAAAAAAAAAGCCAAGAACTTTGTCTTGGCTTTAACAGAGCGTTCAAAGCATGTTCTGAAAGCTTCCCCGCAGCATAGGGAGCTACGTACTTAATGAGCGGTCTCTCAGAACTCCATTATACTGTACAGAGCACTATGGAACATAACTAAATAAACACTGCAGGCAATGCTGAGATTAAAACAAATTGAATCTAATGCTTGTCAGAAAGTGTGTGTGTGTGTGTGTGTGTGTGTGTGTACAGATCCGTTCGCTTGCATCATTGTTTTGGATCTCTGGCATTAGATAGTATGTATGAAGCTTTAATAACATGCGCGTTACCATGAAAGTTGAGTGCTTCATTTTAAGCCTCGCGTGCAAATCTGTTTCGCTCACAAGTACCCGTCCATAGCCCAAACAATTTAATCCCTTATTCATGTGTGAACTCACTCTTTTATCCCATACTTGCCAACTCTCCCTGAATGTCAGGGAGACTCCCTGAAATAGGGGTGATCTCCCTCATTCCCTGAGGAGTCTGGCATTCTCCCCGACACTGATCCAGTACAAGACATGGTTGGCTTCGCCATCTGTGGCATTATGACACAGTTCAGAAATTGTGTTCTATGTCCATGTATTGATGCATATGGAGGTGGCCATTTTCATGGAGACCAAGATTTAATCAAAGACTGACAGGTAAGTGAACATGACTTCAGTACTGGAGACAGAAATATAAAAGACACTTCAATCTCTAGAGATTCATTAGCTGCTTCTCTTTAACGCATAGTTGCCTACTCTTCCGGAATGTCCGGGAGACTCCTGCATTTCTGGGAGACCTCCCGGGCACCCGAGAGAGCAGGGCAACTTCCCGGTTCTCGACACCCCACTTGATAAGTGTCAGGGGCGGGGCTTAATTATGCAAATATTGCTGCATCTTAGCTCCACCCCTTGCTGTAATTGGCCTAAATTGTGACAATTGGTTAGGCGGCATGGCCAATATGATGTGATTCATCAAGCCCCTCCCCTGCACGCCCACCTCTGCCGGGATCTCCCTGAAGCCAATGAGGAAAAGTTGGTAAGTATGTTTTATCCCCATTGACAAGACTAGTTTGTCTTGGAGATCTTAAAAAACGCTTTGCAAAAGGTTACTTCAGTTCAAACTTTCATTTATCTTTTCTTGCGCAAAGCTCTTATCTTATATAGCCTTTTATATTACCTAGTGCAACCACAGTCCTCGAGCACTTTGAGTGGGTCTTGTTTGGGGGATTTACCTTGATTACCAATCTGGAAAACCTTATTGAATGACCAATAAATGGCACAAACAAAATCTCCAGGGGAGAATGGTGGGGGAGGGGTGAAGCATATTTGACAAGATAAAGTGAAAAGTGCCTACGTGACAACGGAAGGAAGGCTGCAAACCTTATATGATAAGGGGAGAGTGGAGGGAGATAAACGACCTAATGGGAATAAATAAATGGGAATACAAAGGGCAGAATGGCGGGGGGCAATAGTGACAAAGGCAGAGTGGGGGTTATATGTGGCAATGGGATGGAGACTAGGGATCATATGTGGAAAGTGGAAGGTGTGGTGGGAAATAAGTGAAAAGGGCAGATTCGGGGGGGACATAGATTGTAAACTTGTGAGCAGTTCCTTCTCACCTCTTAATCTGTATTGCCCATTATTGTCTATTACTGTGCTTGTCCCCCATTGTAAAACGCTACAGAATTTTCTGGCGCTATATAAGTAAATGATGATGATGATAAGTGACAAGGGGCAAGCTTATGTGACAATGGAATGGAGGCTGAAGATCAAACAATGGAAGAGTGTGGGGAGAACACCGGACATGGAGAGAGTGGGTGGCATTGGGAATTGAGGGTGTGAGGGTCATATATTGAAAGCAAGGGGCGGCAAATGTGAGTATAGGCATATGTGATAAGTTGTAGAAGGAAGGGAACATATGTGAGAGTGTAACATTCTTATGTAACTAAAACGTTAGAACTGGCAGGTTGGGAAGCCACATGCGCAGGAAGATCGTGACCTAACACTCTGATTTGGATATCATATCTATGGGTAAACTCCTGAAATAGAGCTCAGCTTCCCTTAAAACTCATCCGAAATCAAAGAGCAGCAGTAATAGTCCCTTAATGCTACACTTGATATGTGGATGCCATACAGAAGACACCGAAACAGTGGGGTGCTTGTATTTAATTACACATTATGTGGTAAATGGGGCTGTAAAGAATTACTTTGACATTTGCACCTCCGACCACTAGAGGTCTTTGTATTTGCAAACTTGCCCTTAGATTTGCCCTTATCCAAGATGGCCAGTGTGGCATCAAAGAGAGACCATCTTGTATCCTGTTTCCTGTTTTGGCCTATAAATAGCACTTCCTGGTTCAGACATGTGCTTGAGTCTTCTGCTTGCTCAGCTACCACTACTTGCTACTCTGCCTTGCATCTGTGACTACCTGCTTGTGTACCAACCTGGCAAACGTCTGACTACCCTCTTGTGTACCGACCCCGGCAAACGTCTAACTTCTCGCTGGATATCTACTCGGCTATTGGGTTTCAGATAATACCACCAGTATCATTACAGGGGCTTTCACATGGTTTAATAAAAATAATATTCTCTCTTGTGTATATGACACCTTGTTACATTACTATTTTGTATATAAATAGGGCAATGTGACTTTCACATTTACTACTAACACTGTCTATACACTTCCCTTTTTATCATTAGGCTTTAGCATATACACTTGTACACCTGGCATTTTCCTATATGCAGAATACTGCAATTTTGGAGTTGATATATCTGGAGATATGTGCAACACAGCGTATACATGGTAAGTACGCTTTTTTTTGCAACATAATCTTTATGCATATTTTTCTAGGGCAAAATATAGCAAACTTTAAACGAGAATTATGTGCAGACTTTCAGTAGTTGTTCCATTCACAAAGGCAGAGCCAGTTATGGTATAATGTCAAATGGACATGCTATAATTTATTTTTTATTATTAGCACATCGGCCCTATATCCTGAGTCTTCTTCGATAGCAGCCTCTATTTCACATAGAGTGCTAAGTGCTTGATGGTACCGAGTTGCCCCCAGGAACTGTCTGGTAATGTAGGATAATATGAAGATTGGTGCATAGAAAGATAAATTAGAGATTAATCCCAGAGCAGTAAACAATGGTAAATCACTAGGTATGCAAGGAATAAGACAGATGGAATCCAAAATCCGGGCTGGCAGCCAACAGAATAGTAGGCAACACAAACCAAGGTCAGGACGGATGGCAGACAAGAATAAATAATAACATACACATGTCGACAGGCAAGTGAAGTAAAAAACGAACATGGTTAAGAACAAGCAAACTTCAAAACAATATAGTGCCTCGACACCTAGGCAACAACCCTAATAAACCCACCAGTAGCTGATCCCAACAGTGTTGGTCAGTAAAATCGAGATGTCTAGATCTAGAATCCAAGAAATTTCAAGGCAACCAATGTAAAGAGTTCTAACCAGGTAAGGGATGTAGTGAAGCACCTGTGTCTGCCCCTCTTCCCATTCCAGTCCTTGTCCATAATCCTGACAACGTGGTGGTGGTTGCAACTGTTGTTTTTACAGGGATAACTTTATTCTTTAAGAAAGCTACAGTGGGAAATGGAAAGGGTAATACAGAAAAATGATTTTACATTATAAAATATAAATTGGAGGTTTAATTAACTGTTAAAAGCGAATCTTCTTCGGGACCCATCATATTTCAGTCCAACGTGGCTTCTATCTTTATTGAGGGTAATATAGCAATAATATTTACAAACTAATCGGTGCATAAATACTCCATGGCTCTATACATAAATAATGAATTGATCCATTAAAAAGGCATCTTGTAACATTCATAAATATATATAAAAAGTTTCATACTATGACGTAGCACAAATGTATTTTATTGTGTGTGACATTAGGGGGCTCATTTAGAGGTGGACATATTTGTGCTCCAAATAGGAAAATACGTACACCAAAAAATTAACTTACTTTGCTTATGGTGAGTTGGGTCTTATAATATACTTGTACCCCACGACAGTGCAGTGATATAGCTTAACAGTGTCATTAGTAAATGCTATGGTCGCATTACCCTGTTTACACACAATATAATAATGTAATGAAGAGTCATATACACAAGAGAGAATAGCGTTTTAACTGTTATTAATAAATGTGATTTTCAATATAAAATGGACTTAAACACAAACACCTCCATATCGGTTGTTTTCACCTTTAAAAATTAAATAGGAGTATTCTTACCTGCAATATTCCAATTAGAAATGTCAATTTATTAATGCTAATGTGAGGATGTGAATTGATATCGTATAGATGCAAATCTAATTATATAAGTCCTGCAGGTAGTCACCATCATCATATTATACTTGCCCCCCAGTGTACACAAGACATATGCCTCCTAAAAATGTATATATTAAAACTCCAAGAGGAATATAGTAAATATAGTATTATATAGTAAATATAGTATTATATAGTAAATATCATACCATATAATAAATATAGTATTATGTACTAAATATAGTTTTATTTAGTAAATATAGTATTATATAGTAAATATCATATTATATAATAAATAAAGTATTATATAGTAAATATAGTATTATATACTATATGTAGTATTAAATATTTTAAACTAAATTACAATTGTTCTACAATATCTGCTTTTGCTTTCTGGGGGCTGCCATAGTGTATACTTAAATAAAGTATGTAAAGTATAACTCACTTTACTGTTCACACTGTTGCCTAGTCCCATATGACCTTTGTATTTTCCAATAGTACCAACCTGCAGTGGCTTAAAAAGTACTCTGATATTAATTATTTAAATCTGCCATGTTTCCAATAATAATTGGAAAATTAATGGAAAATCGGGAGCAAATAATTGAAAATTTGGTGAAATTCGACATTTTTGAATGTATGCATGGTGGATGTTAAAACTGTATGAAGAGCAAAAAAATTTAAGAACATGCTTAATAACTAGTATATTAATGGGTAGTACACAAGAGGTTTGAAAAGAGATAATTATTGGAGTGGGAGATGAGCAAAACAATTTGTCAAGTTTTGAGATTGGGCAGAATTTTTTAAGATCCCAAATTAACTTCCAACCATATTACTAGACGTTTGCTAAATGTATAAAAACTTTCATTTGAAATGGCATTTGTGAACAACATATTGTAAAAGAGGAAACATCAATCAAAGCTATGTTTTTTGTTTAAAATAGGAATAAACTATTTGAGAATCGTATCACTGAAAGTCTATGGGGTAAATGTATCAAGCTAAGAGTTTTCCGGCGGGTTTAAAAAGTAGAGATGTTGCCTATAGAAACCAATCAGATTCTAGCTTTCATTTTGTAGAATGTACTAAATAAATGATACCTAGAATCTGATTGGTTTTTCAAACCCGCCGGAAAACTATCAGCTTGATACATTTTCCCCTATGCGTTGGTTCAAAAACATGAATCGTCTCATAACCCGAACGTGGGAGTTTCACTCATCTCTACCAGGGATCCAGTCTAAATTCCATGGCTACCCATGTCCTGGGTCCAGCTCTATAGGATAAGAACAACAGGTATAGTGAAAACTTTTGGCAAATCTGCAAAGTTCTGTATATCTATACATCAGAGAGAAAGAGGAAGGACCGATAATATTTGAGGATTTTGCTTTTTTGCAAACAGGAAGGATCCTTTATGAAGTGTCTGTAGACCACAAATCTGTTACGGGCTATAGACACGTTATGGATGATATGTGCTTGTACTTATGAAAGCGATTCTTTAGCTCTTTAGAGCTACATTTAATTTTCCATTTTAAGCTCATGAATACATACGAAATTACATGTTGTCTTCTAAATGACAATTTAATTAATGTGTCATTGCAAAACAAGATCTGATATTAAGTGAAAAGCCCTGTAGGAATGAACAGAAGTGAAAGGCAATAACATTAGTAATTATAGGTTTATGATTTTCCTCCGCTCATTACATCATTTATAATGAGGCAGCTGGGGGAATAGACAGAAGCGGACACCTGACCGAAGAGATCTTTTGTCCCAAGGTAGGATGGAAGAGTGATCACATGATGCTCCCATGATCACATGATGCTCACATGATCACATGATGCTCACGTTCCATCCTGGGACCACATCTTCAATCAGGTATGTCTCTCTGCAATCAAGTCCCCTGGTTGCATCGCAATAAAAGCTTGTGATATGGCCAGGGTCTTCTACCCTTTTAATGACTAAACTCATTTATTCTAGAACATAAAATATCCCAGATAAAACAACATATGAACCTTGAAATAGAGCAGTTTATGCAACAGATTATGATGTCAAGTCATCAAGTTAATTAATAGATGTAATAAAATAATGTTTTGCTATACTTATTAATATCTGACCATTCCAGGACTTCTGCTGGGGAAGAGGAAATATGTTTGATCTTTCGTGAATTGCAGAGTGTAAGTAATTAAATATATAGTTCATACCCAATTATGCAAACAAACTTCTGTAGAGTTCATTTTAATCACTTTTCACAGTTCATTTCATTAAATACCAGTGTGGGGAATTTGTTTTAATTATATGTATAATATACGTTTTAAGAAGTCATGCTATGAAAAATTGTATCTCAGACGAGTTTTAGCCTTAAAGGATTCTTCCCGTCTTACGCTCTTGAAATTCGCTCGCTGGTTTAAAAGCGCATCATTAATTGTGCTTGGTGGGAAAAGGATGAATATGCAGTGGTGGAGTGATAGATGGCATGGCTATTCTGAAATCATTTTTAAAAGTTCTCCCATAGGCTTCAGTCGCAAACAAAAAGGCACAGATTAACGATTAAAGAAAAGCAAGGAGAGGCTAGAGAAACTTTTTTTTTCCACAATTACAGTTTTGCTAAATAAAATTGGACACCAGTAAATATTATATTCTACAGAGCTTACAGACCTTTAAATTTGCTCTATTTAAAAACTCATCATTCCTCTTTATTTTGATCTTCTTAACTGTTTTTAAATAATGCTTTATTGAATATTAGTTTATCACTCAACATAATCGGATGAAAATAAAGAATAAATGCAGTCAAAATATTTATCTAATTAAATACATTGTATCAATTAGATTTTACTTTACGCAGTATGTTTCTGATTGTACGACTTCCATAGCTGCAAAAAAACACATTAAATTCTGTTTGACAGAATAATTCAACCTTTTTTTTATATATTTAAATGATTTTAGTATTATATAAACAGTTCATGAATTCATTTTGTTTCACAGCAGGATATATCTAACAACACTCGACTCATACATCTAATGCCACATCTATTGTCATATGATTTGCAGTCTAAATTTCAAGTAACAGAATTGTAATTTTATGAAGGGCACAAAAATGCTGATCTGCATATTTTCAAGGTAAGGGGCTAATAATATATCTGCATGGACCCTCCGGCAGAGACCTGGGTGCAAGCTTTTGCATTGATCACAGACAGTGTACTTTGAAGGATTTATTCATATGTGACAGTGAAATTGATGCGAGACACAAATTAGAAACTGGTAGTTTAACAATCATCATTAACATCTATTTATATAGCGCCACCAGCTCTGCAGCGCTGTACAGAGAATATTTGCCATTCACATTAGTCCCTGTCCCATTGGAGCTTATAGTTTAAATCCCCTAACACACACCAGGGATAATTCTGCCAACAAACAATTAACCCATAGGCAAACTGAGGGGGGGTTCCCTAGTGCCTGGAAACCCCCTCCAAGCTTGGGACACTGTATAATTGAGGTGGCTGGACCCTGCCCCAACTTCACACGGCTCTGTTTGAAAAGGGAGAGCTACGTGCACCTAACAGTAGTGCACGCAGCATTGCCCATGTATATTATGGGGAAAGGAAGAGTTGAAGAGCAGCCAATCACTGTCTAAAATTATAGCTACGCCCCCATGCATGCCCCCATGCATGCTGGTCACGCCCACTGGTGGCGTTGTGTGTAAACCCCCCTCTACAAATCCTGCGTTTGCCCCTGTAACCTACTAGTATGTTTTTGAAGTGTGGAAGGAAACCCACGCAAACACAACACAGATAAGGCCCTGTTCATGAAACAAACTCATGAACCCCACCCTTGTGAGGCAGAAGTGCTAACCACTGTACCACTGCGCTAATGTAAGTGTTTAATGATTGTGACCTGTCGAGAAGGCCAACAACAATGAGAATGCACAAAGCAACACAAAACCATACGGCACATCTGAGATAAAGCACAACGTTAAAGAAATAATGATAAACAAATTCCGAGCATGCCAGCTTGCAGAGCTTTACACTTGCCTATTTTTCCATCTTGTGCATATATAGGTTCACATCAACACTCTGGTTTTGGAAAATGCACATGGAAATTCAAAATGTGCCTACTTGTGCATGTTTGTGGGTCCACCTGGAAGTGAGTGAAATATTGATTTAAATTCCACACTGCTACCACCCCCCTCGATTAACCTCATACTGGAAAACCTTTTAAAAGTTAATTCTGGGAGATCCCAGGCAGAGGGGCGTGGTTGGAGGGCAGGAGGGGCGGGGCACAGTCAATCGCTTCATTTTGGCCCTGCAGTCATCCTATGGCCAACATGCCACAATTCACCGCAAATTGCGGCATTTTGACGAGCAAGTTGCCATATGCGGGATACTTGTCTGCCCTCCCGGGAATCCTGGAGTCTCCCAGACATTCCGGGAGAGTTGGCAAGTATGATTAACCTTAGAAATGTTTTGTTTTGTTTTGTTTTAAAATACTGCTTGGTGTGGCCTCATTTTTGTCAAATTGATCACCAGAGTGATGTGTTATTGGAACTGTCTGCATCAAATGTGTCACTATTGCATATGTGAATATATTTTTTTTCATGTTTTTAATTTCCAGCCAAGTAGCAAAGGTTTGCATAGAGCAAATTACTGACGCAGTTCCAAAAAAAAAAAAAATGTGGGCTTGCTTCTTGTTATGCAAAAATGCAATAATTAGGTGTATCATCATCATCTATTTATTTATATAGCGCCACTAATTCCGCAGCGCTGTACAGAGAACTCACTCACATCAGACCCTGCTCCATTGGAGCTTACAGTCTAAATTCCCTAACATACACAAACACAGACCGAGAGAGACTAAGGGCAATTTAATAGCAGCCAATTAGCCTACTAGTATGTTTTGTTTTTTTTTGAATGTGGGAGGAAACCCATGCAAACACGGGGAGAACATACAAACTCCACACAGATAAAGTCACGTATGTGCACAAAATATAATATACTGCATGCCCACACCTTTTCGGCTCTGTAAGTGATCTCCAGTGTGTGCAGTAAATATTTTTAATGCTGAATCCATTCAGATCAAATCCAGATCATAAATTAAATGCTAATGTTTAAATGTTTATTCAAGATGACATCACATGTGAGTAACGCATACAATCCGATGGTGCAAAGGAGCAATAATTATCTTATTTACATTTTTTATTTCTTCTGGAATTTGTTTGTCTGGAAAATGCTATATTTCATACAACCATGTGCCTGTTCTCCCTCCATACTTCTGCTAAACTGGAAGGTAGGGGTTTGTACACGGTGGAGGTCATTTGCAAGGTGCAAAATGATCTTTGGTCACATCATTGGCCTTGATTTATGCTAGAGCACCTAGATTTCCACCAAAGTGCATGGTTGGAGCAAGATAGATGCACTTGCGGAGGAGCAACAGTTTGCCGAAGATGATAAGAATACTTAATTGAACCAAGGATCCTCCTTGGAAAGTACCAAGTAGGAGCAACAGTGCGCCTAGTTTTGCTCAACAGTGCAAAAATTATATTTCATTTTGATGAAGTTTTCCCTTTAAAAACATTGCCGCTTTAAATTTTGCCCGCAAAGTCGCCGTATATCAGCGTTTTGCAAAATCTGCAGTTTAATACATTTATCCCCTGTTTTCTGGAAAATAATGATTTAATGAAAAGGATGGCTGACAATTGTACTCTTAAGGTTTTTCCACCTCCCCTCAAACCTAAGATCACCAATAGTTTGCAATCAGTAGATGCGCACTTTGACGTATGCTGCGTAGACCACCTTGGCGCACTGGGGCAAAACCAAAGTGACTTGTAAATGAAGTAGGAGTGAGCGGGTTCGGATTTTTGAAATCCGAACACCCTCGAACAGTGCCGATCCGAGCACTGTTCGGGGATTCCTGCCCGACGCAAAACTCAGAACGAGGCAAACGTCATCATCCCGCCGTCGGATCTCTCGAGATCCGGATTCATATTATTCCCCGCTTCCCGCCGCCATCTTCACTCGGGCATTGGAGAGGGAAGAGGGAGGGTGTGTGGTGGTGTCCTCTGTCCTGCTCAGTCCAGTGGTGTTGTCCGGTGCTCTGTCCTGCTCAGTCTAGTGGTGCTGTACTGTGCTCTGTCCTGCTCAGTCCAGTGGTGCTGTCCTGCTAAGTCCAGTGGTGCTGTCCTGTGCTCTGTCCTGCTCAGTCCAGTGGTGGTGCTGACATAATTCCAGTGATGCTGTCCTGTGTTGTCCTGTGCTGCTTAAGTCCAGTACAGTGGCACTGCCATATAAGTCCAGTCCAGTGGTACAGCCATATAAATCCAATGGTGCTGTCCTCTGCTGCAAAAGTCCAGTGGTGGTGTCCTGTACTGCATAAATCCAGTGGTTCTGTCCTGTGCTGCTTAAGACCAGTCCAGTGGTACTGCCGTATAAGTCCAGTGGTACTGCTGTATAAGTCCACTGATCCTGCCGTATAAGTCCAGTGGTACAGCCGTATAACTCCAGTCCAGCGGTACTCTCCTGTGCCGCATATAATTTTTAAAGGCTTTGCCGAGTGTGTGTGGTTTAGGGATACGCTCTCTTGTGCTGCATAAAATGGAGAGCAAAAATTTGGAGGATAAAGTAGGGAAAGATCAAGAACCACTTCCTCCTAATGCTGAAGCTGCTGCCACTAGTCATGACATAGACGATGAAATGCCATCAATGTCGTCTGCCAAGGCTGATGCCCAATGTCATAGTAGAGGGCATGTAAAATCCAAAAAGCCAAAGTTCACTAAAATGATAAAAAAAAAGAAATTAAAATCATCTGAGGAGAAACGTAAACTTGCCAATATGCCATTTACGACACGGAGTGGCAAGGAACGGCTTAGGCCCTGGCCGGTGTTCATGACTAGCGGTTAAGCTTCACACAACGATCTAAGCCCTCCTCCTCCTCCCCATCTAGAAAATTTAAGAGAGTTAAACTGTCATCAAAAGCACAGCAAACAACTCTGCCTTCTAAAGACATGGCATCACAAATCCCCAAGGAGAGTCCAAGGGTGTTGGTGGTTGCGATGCCTGACCTTCCCATCACTGTACGGGAAGAGGTGGCTCCTTCCACCATTTGCAGCACACCCTCTGCATATGCTGGAAGGAAAACCCACAGTGCAGTTCCAGATTCTGATAATGAAGGTGTCAATGTTGTACACCAGGAGGAGGATATTGATGTAGCTGGCACTGAGGAGGAAGTTGACGAGGAGGATGCTGATGTGGTTTGCTTAAATGAGGCACCAGGGGGGGGAAACAGTTGTTTTCCATGGGATAAAAAAGCCCAATCGTCATGCCTGGGCAGAAGACCAATAAATCCACCTCTTCGGTCTGGAGTTATTTCTATCCCAATCCGGACAACAAATGTGTTGCCATATGTAGCTTATGTAAAGCTGCAAAAAGCAGGGGTAAGGATCTTGACCACCTAGGAACATCCTCCCTTATACGTCACCTGAAGACCCTTCATAATTCTGTATTTAGTTCAGGAACTGTGGCTAGGACCGTCAGCAGTCCAGGGACACCTAAATCCCTTGGTCCTGTTGTATCCACACCAGCAACACCCTCCTTGTCAATTTCCTCCTCGATCCGGATCGGAGGTAGTCCTGCAGGCCATGTCACCGGCATGACTGAGTCCTCTTCAATCCGGGATTCTTTCGGAGGATCCTGCAGCGGTATGCCTACTACTGCCGCTGCTGCTATTGCTGCTGGGAGTCGGTCATCTTCCCAGAGCTGAAGTCGTAAGACCGCTACGTCTTTCACTAAGCAATTGACCGTACAACAGTCATTTGCCATGAGGACAAAGTACGACAGCAGTCATCCTATGGCAAAGTGGATAACTGCGGCTGTAACAGCTATGTTGGTGTTAGACGTGCGTCCGGTGTCCGCCATCAGTGGAGTGGGATTTAGACGGTTGATGGAGGTATTGTGTCCCCGGTACCAAATCCCGTCTAGATTCCACTTCACTAGGCAGGCGATACCAGGGATGTACAGAGAAGTACAAAAAAGTGTCCTCATTGCTCTGAAAAATGCGGTTGTACCCACTGTCCACTTAACCACGGACATGTGGACAAGTGGTTCAGGGCAAACTAAGGACTATATGACTGTGACAGCCCACTGGGTAGATGCATCGCCTTCCGCAGCAACAGCAGCAGCATCAGTAGCAGCATCTCCGAAACGCCTGCTCGTTCCAAGGCAGGCAACATTGTGTATCACCGGTTTCAGTAAGTGGCACAATGCCGACAACCTCTTAGAGAAACTGAGGGAAATCATCTCGCAGTGGCTTACCCCACTTAGACTCTCCTGGGGATTTGTGGTGTCGGACAACGCCAGTAACATTGTGCGGGCATTACATATGGGCAATTTCCAGCACGTGCCATGTTTTGCCCACACAATAAATTTGGTGGTGCAGCATTATCTTAAAAGTGACAGGACTGTGCAGGATATGCTTGCGGTGGCCCGCAAAATTGCGGGACACTTTCGCCATTCTGCCACTGCCTACCGAAGACTGGAGCACCATCAAAAACGCTTGAACCTGCCCTGCCATCACCTCAAACAAGAGGTTGTGACACGCTGGAACTCCACCCTCTATATGCTGCTGAGGATGGAAGAGCAGCAAAAGGCCATTCAAGCCTACACAGCCACCTACGACATAGGCAAAGGAGTGGGGATGCGCCTGAGTCAAGCGCAGTGGAGACTGATTTCCGTGTTGTGCAAGGTTCTCCAGTCGTTTGAACTTGCCACACGAGAAGTCAGTTCCGACACTGCCAGCTTGAGTCATGTGATTCCCCTGATCAGGCTGTTGCAGAAGCAGCTGGAGTAAGTGAGGGAGGAGCTGGTAAAGCATTGCGATTCCACAAAGCATGTAGCTCTTGTGGATGAAGCCCATCGTACGCTTTGCCAGGATCTGAGGGTGGTCACTCTTTTAAAGTCAGAGGAATACATTCTGGCCACAGAGCTTGATTCCCGGTTTAAAGCGTATGTTGTGTCTCTGTTTCTGGCGGACACAAGTCTACAGCGGTGCAAAGACCTGCTGATCAGAAGATCGTCATCTGAAGAGGACCGTGACATGGCAACAGCTCCTCCTTCAATTTCTTCCACACCTGTGGCTGCGAGGAAACAGCTGACATTTCCTAAACGACCCACAGGCGGGGATGCAAAGCAGGCAGGAGGGAGTGAATTTGAACATCTGGTCCGGACTGAAGGACCTGCCAACGATTGCTGACATGTCTACTGTCGCTGCATTGGATGCTGTCACCATTGAAAAATGGTAGAGGATTACTTTGGTGACAGCATTCAAGTAGACATGTCAGACAGTCCTTACTTGTATTGGCAGGTAAAAAAAAAGGCAGTTTGGAAGCCCCTGTTCAAACTGGCTCTATTTTACCTGAGTTGTCCCCCCTCCAGTGTGTACTCGGAAAGAGTTTTTAGTGCAGCGGGGAACCTGGTCAGTGAGCAGCGAAGGAGGTTGCTTCCGCAAAATGTGGAGAAGATGATGTTCATCAAAATGAATTATCAATTCTTCAATGAAGACCAGCAATGGCCTCCAGAGACTACAGAGGGACCTGTGATCGTGGAGTCCAGCAGGGGCGAATTGATAATGTGTGAGGATGAGGAAGTACACACTGAAAGGGGCGAGGAATCAGAGGATGAGGATGAGGACGACATCTTGCCTCAGCAGAGCCAGTTTACTTTGTACAGGGAGAGATGAATTGCTTTTTTTGTGTGGGGGCCCAAACAAACCAATCATTTCAGCCACAGTAGTTTGGTAGGCCCTGTCGCTGAAATGATTGGTTTGTTAAAGTGTGCATGTCCTTTTTCCGCAACATAAGGGTGGGTGGGAGGGCCCAAGGACAATTCCATCTTGCACCTCTTTTTTTTCTTTGCCAGCTCGTTTTGTGGGGGTCCAAACAAACCAATCAGTTCAGCCACAGTTTTGTAGGCCCTGTCGCTGAAATGATTGGTTTGTTAAAGTGCGCATGTCCAATTTCCCCAACATAAGGGTGGGTGGGAGGGCCTAAGGACAATTCCATCTTGCACCTCTTTTTTTGGAATTATGTGCTCTTTGGGGCCTAATTTTTCAAACTGCCATCCTGTCTGCCACTGTAGTGCCACTCCTAGATGGGCCACGTGTTTGTGCCGCCCACTTGTGTCGCTTAGCTTAGTCATCCAGTTATCTCGATGCAACCTTTTGGCCTAAAAACAATATTGTGAGGTGTGAGGTGTTCAGAATAGACTGGAAATAAGTGGAAATTAATGTTATTGAGGTTAATAATAGTGTAGGAGTGAAAAAAAAAAAAAATCTGGATTTTAGCAGTTTTTATGCTTTTTTAAAAAAAAAAATCAGAACCCAAAACCCAAAACCTTGAGTGGGGTGTTTTGGCAAAACCCATTAGAACCCAAAACCTGAAGGTAATCAGAACCCAAAACCCAAAACGCGAAAAGTGGCCGGTGCACATCCCTAATCAGAACCCAAAACGTGAAAAGTGGCCGTTGCACATCCCTAGAATAAAGTCAACAGTCTTGTTTTGCATAATGGAGCTGATGAAAGTAGCACTTAGTGAATACAGATTACCAGAAGACTCTGTATTACCAGTGTTTGGGAAAGCTAGGTGGGTATTTGTATATACAGATGATAATTACTCATCACCAAATTACACATTGTACGCTAAATCATGATGTTTAATTTCATCTGCTACAGGTATAACATATGTTCCCAGGGTTCTAATTAGTATGAGACATGTCTACCAGCTTTTTTTCTAATTAAATTGTGGCAATTGTTGCAGATCCGAAAAATTCCCTAAAAAGCTACCATCAAGGTAATATTATCAATAAATAACGGTTTTCGGTCATGTTTTTGTTTTTTTTCAAGAGAAAACAGTAGGTTAATAGGGCTATTGATCTCGGTGCCACATCCATTGCCCACCTGGGCAGTGATGTCTATGATACGCTTACATCATTATCTAGGTTTCCTGTGCATGGTGCATATTTCATTGCTGTGGGTATGGTTTGCACACGTGGCTTAACAAAGAGATCAATAGACCTCTAGCCTGCTCTACTTCACTCATTGGAACACAATGAAAGAAATATTTGTTTTGGATGAGCTTTAAGGTATCTCTTTATGAAAGGTTGAAGTGGTGTTTCCACAGGCTTTCCTATGGAAAAAAATATTATCTCCACTTGCTTATTTAGGAAGGTGTGTTGTAGTGTTCTTCACAACTATTGATCAGATTTACCATTGTTTTACTTTCATGTTCCTGCAAATACTTTATCAAAGTTCCTCAGATTACATCACCATTTTTTTAAAATTCTATTTATAAAGAAGCTATGGGGCATATTCAATTGTTAGCGTTACTGGCAAAAGTAACGCAGCGCACACACTATTACCGTCATTACGGTAATAGTGCGCGTAATTACCGTTATTACGGTACCTTTCACGCTGGATTTCAGCTCGCGGCTCAGGGAGCTGAATAACGTAATAACGGTAATACCTTTAACGCTGCGGGAAATTCAAACAATTGAATTTGCCCCTATGTGTCGTTAACATCGTCTCTTCAATCATTTTTTCCCGGCAAAATTAAATTTGCTTAGACCAGACATTAGCTATTATTTTGTAAGGGGGAACTATTTGGGGAAAGTAATAACTGATGTCAATGCATAATTTTTCAAAGTAGGGTGTTGTTTAGCTTGATTTTTGTAGACCCCAGTCTGTCTGCGTCTGTGTCTGTGTGTGTGTGTGTGTCTGTCTGCGTCTGCGTCTGTGTCTGTGTGTGTGTGTGTGTCTGTGTGTGTGTCTGTGTGTGTCTGTCTGCGTCTGTGTGTGTGTGTGTGTGTGTGTGTCTGTGTCTGTGTGTGTGTGTGTGTGTGTCTGCGTGTGTGTGTGTGTGTGTGTGTGTGTGTGTGTGTGTGTGTGTCTGTCTGCGTCTGTGTGTGTGTGTGTGTGTGTGTGTTAGGGAATTTAGACTGTAAGCCCCAATGGGGCAGGGACTGATGTGAATGAGTTCTCTGTACAGCGCTGCGGAATTAGTGGCGCTATATATATAAATGGTGATAACAATAATAATGCTCAGAGGACTGTGTGCAGCCCTAGATCAACGTATTGTCCATCACTGGTTTAAAGTTTCTATTTTCTCGTAAATGTCAGAATAGTCTGTAATAATAATAGTGTGGAGAAGACCTCCCATTCTCTGCCTTTTGCTAGCAGCTAAACTTAAGAGCCCTTCAGGAGCTGTCAGTAACATCAAACACAGTCTGACACTATTATCAAATCAGAGCGCCTGAAGCTGTCTGCAGGTTGCTACTGAAAGTTCTCAGTGGCTCTCTATCCGAGCAACAAGCAAGTGACGGAGTGTGGCCCAATGCTACATGCATTGGAACGCTGGGACCCTCGTTTACAGCTGATTTCCGCAGCACCCTTCTAAAGGCAGGAAAAAATATTTCAAGACATAGAGCTTGATTCATTAAGGATCTTAACTTGAGAAACTTCTTATTTCAGTCTCCTGGACAAAACCATTTTACAATGCAAGGGGTGCAAATTAGTATTCTGTTTTGCACATAAGTTAAATACTGCCTGTTTTTTCATGTAGCACACAAATATCAACTTTAAATTTCAGTGTACAAATAAGCTATCAAGTATTTGTGTGCTACATGAAAAAACAGTCAGTATTTAACTTATGTGCAAAGCAGAATACTAATTTGCACCCCTTGCATTGTAATTTTGTCCAGTAGACTGAAATAAGAAGTTTCTCAAGTTACGATCCTTAATGAATCAGGCCCATAGTGCTCTTTTATCATTTAATACATTGCTTATCTTTTTTTGAAGATTTATAGCTAAAATGTTTTTATAAAATTTATAGTCTTTTAAATAAGTCTGTTGTTTCCTTATCAATATATATTATTGTCTTCAGCCTCACTCTGTTAGTTTTAGTTGACCTTGATATACAACGGTGTCAATGCAAAAATACAGTGAATTTCATTATTCTGTACAAACAATTTCCAAAGAGATCTTGTTTCCTGTCTAATCAACACAAGTTTATTTTATTCTGTTTTGTGTCTAGCACTCAGAATGAATTACTTACTTCCTCTAATCATGTTATGTGGCGTTTTTTGTTTTCAAGGTAAACTCTCTGCTCTTAATTTTTTGTAAATTTTTTTAAAAAAATGTATTTTTTTTGTACAGTATGTCACTACAAACTCTGATGTTTAAAAGAATTTTTTTTTTACCTCTTTTAAAACTTTTTACTTTTGGTGATAATGCAACAAAATTAAAGATGATTACACATGAGGGAATGTTTTATTAGCGTTAATAGTAAAATATACATATTTGTTAATATTGACTTATTTTCCAAACAGGCTTTGGGACATAGCCGTCAGTTTCCCCGGTGGTCTAGGAGGAAGTGGGGCAAGACGTGGCCAAAAGCAGCTTCTGCGCATGCGTGAACTGCGCACACCGGAAGTTCGAGAGCAGTGACGGAGGCGTGACTTATTTGTCCCTCTTTCGGACCTGCAAATGTTGGGAGGTATGACTTAGTGATACAGGAGGGCTGGAAGACATAGTGAGTTACATACACATTTTAAACTCAAAAATCTCATATGGTAGCAATATTTAAATATCTAGTATAATAGTCAATTAATGCTATTACTAATTATTAGAGATGTTCAGTGACCCCTGTGTTTTGGTTTTGGCTCTGGATTAGCTTCATGTTTTGGTTTTGGCTTTGGAAAAACCGCCCTTGTGTGTTTTGGTTTTGGTTTTGGATCTCGATTTTTTTCAAAAATCCCTATTTTTTTTGCTAAAATCACATATTTTTGCTTTTTTTTCCCCCACTACATTATTATTAACCTCGATAACAATAATTTCAAGTCATTTGCAGTCAATTTTGACAACCTCGCAGGTCACAATATTATTTTCATACATTTTCAAACAAAGACTGCAGCTACCTGTCTGAATACTAAGCAACAGAGCGATGACTCAAAAACAGTGCAGTTCCTAGCACATCTAGGCAACATTGGCACACAGCAGTGTCAGTAAATTGGTGCATTTAGCAATGGAGCTCTCCTCTTTGTGTGTTACCTATATAACACAGTACAATGTGACTGCAGATTTAGAAGACCAAGACTGTCAGACCTATTATTTCTATTTCAGCAATGACAATTAGCAATGGAGCAATGGAGCTCTCCTGAATGTCTCTGGAGACTTTGAAGAACACTGCTACCCCTCCTCTTTATTTTCTACCTATGACGCTGCCCAACTGCACTAGAGATTGCCAAGAACTGTGCTACCCCTTCTGTGTAGCTCTGCAAATTGGCACTGGATCGCCGTGGAGGGCGGTACTTATACAATCCAAAACTCCCAAGATCCGACGATGTAGCGATGATGTTTTGCCTCATTTTCAATTCCGAAGTCGCGCGAAAGAACCGTGCCGAGCCGGATCTGCTAAGTTCGGGTGTGTTCGGTTTTCGGGGAACCGAGCCTGAGCATCTCTACTAATTGTAAACAACAAGAAAGAAAAATCTTTTTTTATTTTGTAAATATATATGTTATGAGGTTGAATATCTTACTTAGCATTCCGGCCCACATCGGGAATCAGGAGAAATATGAGAACATTCACATTAGTTGTGAAACTGTGGATATTGTACAGGTGAATACTATATGTACTCCTGAGAAAACTATTGGATGATCATGTAAGTATAGATGTAGACTGTTAGGTGCATTTTGGTAAGTGTAGGCGGAAGTGAACAGGTGGTCAGTGCAGAGCGGTGCTGGTGGAAGCCCCTATTACTACATGCATAAGACCTCCATAAGGTACCAGTGGGTACCTTCTGCTCTATGGGAAAAAGGGGCTGCTAGAGGTGAAGACCATGATTATTCGGCTCTAGAGGTTTATTCCAGAAATTCTGACATCTGGACTCAGACCATTGACGGACAAACAAATGGAACAAACAACAGAACTGAGTGTCTCTTTAGCCATCCAACTACTTTTGGTGATCTTAACCTTAAAGTTGAATTATAAAAACCTTAAGGTTTTGGCCTCTTACAGCTAATCACTAGTAGCGGTACTGTATGCTAGAAAAACTAATTTCGTCTCAATCATTATGATTAGCTAATATTGTTTAACTGATCAAATAAATCCATCTCAATGTGAGCAAAAGTGGTGATGTTCCATCAATGAAATACTGTGAAATTAGATTAATGAAATTAGCTGGGACTTCAAAAGATCCTCTGTGAGTATATCCTTGTGAGGAAAATGATAACGCCATAGTCTTAATTTGAGAGGAACGAATTATTAGTTATTATGTTACAGAATTAGGCTCTTGAAATGCCCTGTTTGAGGGCACGTGCATTACAATTTAGCCTAGGAAGTATTGCATTTCAGTTTTTTTCCTTTCAGAACAAACGTGTGCTGTCCCAAAACTTACCTGCTCCATAATCCTGTGCTGCTGATTTACTCTGTCTCTGCGTAACACTTCCTAGTTCTGGTGATCACATGAGTGTGGCTGGGATGCAGCATATTCAAACCGGCAGAGTATATAGAGCTTACTCTGACACTGCAGCTGTGTCAGAGCAACAGGTATTCATACCCAGACTGACTCTCAGTTATGCTGTATTGCTGCTGACCTTGGCTTTCCTTATGATTCCTTTTTGGATTGTGCTTCTGCCTGTTAATCACTCGTGTACAAGTCCTTTTTTTGACCACAATGTCTTGAATCCTGATTTTGTACTGCACTACTGCATGTGTACTAGATCCCGGCCTGCTATTAGACTTCCCTTCTGCATACTGATTTTGTACCTAGCTACTGCCAGTTTACCAGTCCTCGGCTAGCTGATCTGCTTTCAGTTTTCCCTTTCTCTCCACTGTGTTAAGCCTAGTGGCTGATCAGAAGGCCTCAAGCTGTGCGTTTCTGGCCTCAAAACTCCATCCTGCCTTTCGGCAGTTCTTGGTGAAGAATGGGGGACCCGTTAGACTCCGTCACTCTGTTTGGCCAGCGCTAAACCAGACTAACAAGTGTATCCATCACCCCAGGGCTCTCTTCCTGAGACAAGTGTTACTTGTGACCAAAGTGTCCCCCATTTGGAACATCCTGCTATCCAAAAAATGAATCACCCTTTTTTCCTATTGTTATGAATCAGAATGGAATATCAATCTGATTTACAAATACATTTGCAAAGGCTGACTCAGTAGATCACCAATCAATAGTTCCCCAATGTATCATTTGTACGAAAAATAGAGGTAATTGAATTAATGATGTATTGTTTTTCTTATCACTCGTTGATAAAACAAAACAGAAATCACAAAGCCAGAAATAGTTGCACAGTAATACTGTGCTCTTAAGAGAAATGATAAAATGTTTGGGGGCCTAATGTATGTTTCATTATATATACGAAGATTATATGACCATATACAAACCTAATACATCTAGTGTGTCCAAAATGCATGGTTTGTATTAAAATGTGCAATGAAATAGTGCAATTCTGGTATGATAGTACTTCTTCTGGACATAGCATTATGAAATAAAGTCTAAATATATAGCAGTATAGGTATACATATTCTCTAGACAATTTAATTAAAGAAGAACTTGCAACATTAGCTAACATACTGGCGCACATGTAATAAAAATTCACATTATTATATTGTCACAGCAAAATTTACTGATTTGTTTATTTGGCCTTATCGAATCATTCTAGCACATTTTAATAAGTGTATATAATTTAACAATGAACATATTTTATTTTTATTTTACTGCGGGCCACAATAGACCTGTAAAATAAAAATGATATTGCTTTATATAAAAACATTCTCATCGGAATAGCAATTTCTTTTTCTTTCTTTTTTTTTTTTTTCCCCTCTACATGGTCTTTTTAATGAACAATATTCATATTCTCTGTCATATCAGAGAAGCATTTTTAATTTGAGCTAAATGTATTCTATTATTATGGAGTGTTGTTCTCTGGCATTGAATTCACATTGGTACGTATTACAAAGCGGAACATTTTAGAGTTATTATGTCTTTATTATCTGTACTTACTCTACTTAATCTTAATGAGGATATAGAGATATTCAAAACATTATAGGAACATTTCAACTATTTCAAAAGTGGATTTTTGTTTTAAATTTCTTCAAATACCGTCCTAGGAATTCGCACTTGTACATAGTACATTTGCAGCAATTATATTGTTATGGATAAAGATTACCTTAGCTAATAATAAAAGTTACTTCTGTGTTTTTATGTTTTATTTTAATGGATCCACATTACAGGGTACCTTTAGCGCATAAGCTCTTCATCTTGCTGTAATAATATGTAACATGTTATCTCATGGCTGAATAAAATAAATAGTGATTATATTTCAAAGACACGCCATCCAAACTTGAGGAGGTTTGGATGAAAGTGATGCTTTAAGTATACATTAAGGAGTAATATGTTATGCATGCTTTCATTTTTTTTCACGCTCAATGCTTTACTTCTATTAAATAAATATACCTTTATTTATAAGTAAGGTGTACATTTCCTTTTTACGAAAATGATATTCTACTAGTACAGTGGTCAGGGAACAGGGGTAAATTACCCCAAATGGGGTAAAAATTTAATTCCTGGGGGTAATGCTGCCGATTCACATGCTGTCAGTTGGATTGTAGACCCCTTTAAATGTGAAATTGCTGTTGTACCAGAAGAGCCTCAAGGGTTGGCAGAGGCACTTCTTGAGCTTCGATGCAATAATGAAGCACGTATTGCATTTGAAAACAAAGCAGATCTGTCATATTTTTGGATGTTAAAGGCATTCAAAATGAGG
Organism: Mixophyes fleayi; assembly: GCF_038048845.1. NCBI lineage: Eukaryota > Metazoa > Chordata > Amphibia > Anura > Limnodynastidae > Mixophyes > Mixophyes fleayi. The sequence continues at coordinate 83,715,378 of NC_134411.1, read as the reverse complement.
AGGCAGTCAAAAAGTTGCTGCCTTTTGCAACAACCTACCTGCGCGAACAAGGATTTCCACTCTAACGAACATAAAAACAAAGCAGTAAATCGATTGGACGCTGAAGACGGTATCCAAATTGCTCTGACATCAAAATGCCCCAATATTGATGCTCTCGTATCAAAAATGAAGCAACATCATTTCTCCAAAACCTGAAGTTTTGAAGTTGAAGCTTTCAAAGAAATTTTAAATAGATTCAATACAATTTTGAATTCCAATAATTAATAATATATGATTTCCTTCCTTTCAAATTAAGGGGGTAACGTCGGCATATCTAAATATATTTTGGGGTAAAAGGTAAAAAAGTTCCCTGACCCCTGTACTAGTAGGTCTTTGGACAATTTTAGCATAACTGTATTGCTGACAAAGCCAATTCCTGGCTCATAACAAGGCATTTTTTTGAAACTTGAAAGTTAACTATATACTATATTTATGTGCCATCATAAAGATGGATGCAGGCATCGTCATAAAGTGCTTTTATCAATACCAGGAGATTTATCAATTTGTTCAGCGCAATACTTAAATTGTCATCTGCCTCTTATAATTCACAGCCAACACCTAATTAGATAATAGTCATCATTTTTAATAACCATTCAAATAAAACATCGTAAAAAATTATCTAATTAGGTGTTGGCTGTGAATTACGTTTAGGATTATAAGAGGCACATGACAATTTAGGTATAGCGCTGAAAAAATTGATGAATCTCCTTTAATTAAGTTTGTTGGGAGGTTGCACCGTATCTCCCCCCTCTCAGCTGCATTCTGAATTTGTCAGAGTGCCCTTTAATATTATTTAAATTCTATCTAATTGTTGGCACTGGTATTTTGTATACAGTTTTTATTTATTAATACCAGCTTGTATAAACACGGCTTGCCATTGCTCACACTTGTTAAGCTGGGTACACACTACACAGTTTTCATCCAATAATCAGCTAAATCAGCCGACATACGACCGCTCGTTCAAAAGTCAGGTCAGTGTGTGCAGTGACACGATGGTCGAAAGTCTGCCCAAATGGACGATTGTCGCCTCATTTGGTTGGTCGTACCGTTTAATATTTTCATTCCAATCTCGTTTCCGCTGTGTAGTGTGTATAAACTGCCGACCGATCCACAACAGTGAGTATGAAATTACAGTCATTGCTCACGACAACATGGCTGTAAAAAGTCGCTAAAGGGACATCCACTCTTCCCTTTATCGTCCTAAACAAGGCTAGTGTGTATGCAGTCCATGGACCGAGCGATCGGAACATCGATCGCATGTAAAATCGCTCGGCATAAAAAGTTGGTTGAAATTTCTGTAGTGTGTACCCAGCTTAAGCGAGTGTATGCATCATGATCTGACACAATTACATGAAACGGACAAGGTTCAAATCATGCTATTTTATCAAACTTACTCTATGTGTGCATATACAATATTATAACAGCATACAGCATTGAGGAACAGTGGTTTCCATAAAAATACAACAATGTCTCTATAGAAGCTGGGTAACAAAAAAGCTTCATCCGCAAATATTCCTAATTGACTCCTGCGACTGTGATAGGAGCCTGTGTACTCCTAATTTATTGTACAATCTATACAAAACCAGCAAACAGTGCTGGAGAATCAATTAGTGATATATAATATAAACCGTGTCAATGGAAGACTCAATAATGAAAACTACTTTATTAAAATACACAATAAACATCAGCTCGCTAATTAAATCAAATCGAATTGACTAGACAGAAGTATACATCATTTCACATAACTACATTAAATGGTTTTAATATAATCTCAATAGTCCTCCGTATCTTTGGAAAGGTGATAAAGCTTTTATAATCTCATTTGTTGCTAAATATTGACATATTATTTTTACTTAGGCAGATAATAATGCTTCTAAGTTTGCATAAGAATCTTAGAATCATGCAGGCTGTCTGCATAGTATGACAGCCTTTATTCCAGGAACATTAAAATTGTACACAGCTAAAATTCTACAGCGCTAATTCCCAGAATACACCTCTAGAGCCTGAATACTCATGGTCTAAACCTGAATAGTCACCTTTGGCATCGCCCTTTCCCTTAGAGCTGGACGTGCTCACTGTTACTCAATCCCCTCCCCTGTCTTGCGTACACGTAGTAGTAGGCTTATTCTCAGATGAGCACCGCACCAGAGAAATTGGAGACACAAATGAATTAAAAAACAAAAGCACAGCAAGAACGCAAGTACTCACACAGGCTGTAAATTGGCTGGACTAGATCCAGAGTCCTGGCAGAGGTCAGGGCAGGCAGCAATCCAGAGAATGGATGGTGTGCAGATGAAATATCAGGGCAGGCAGCAATCCAGAGATTGGTCAGCGTCTAGGCAAAAAGTCAAGAATAGAAACAAGCTGAAGACAGGGAAAATATGGCACAAAAACAAACTCACAATACAAGGAAAATATATATAACAGGCGGTGACGAATGAAACTACCTGCATTCTAAAAATGCTGACGGCCTATCAAAACGCTCCTTTGCAGACAGATTTGGCTGTAGAACTATCGCGTGATAACACTGCAACTACCCAACCAGCTTTTTTGATGTGTAGCGTGTGTATACCCACCACTTATTCACAACTGAAGGTGATTTCTCAAGTTCTAGGTCTGTAGACCAACAATATTTGACTCCAACCCTTCACTTAGTGTGGTGCTATGGAGACAACAACACTGCACTTGTGCAAGCTACATTCTTTACTATGTTTAATAGTTACAATAACAGGTAGTGACTTCCTATGTGAAATCCGTGAGATTTTTCATTGAACACACTGAGGAAGCCTATCGGGTTTAGAACGATTCCCATCAGTGGACCACTACAGATAGAGTTTGCTTACCCATTTTTATTTTTATTTATGTTCTTATTTATTTCTATTTCTATTTTATTTCTATGATTTTAGTTAATTATTTTAATATTCCATCTATTTTATTCACTTTCCTTTTACATGGTCCTACTAGTTTTTTTATATATTTAATCAAATCATCCCTTGACATAAATATTCATGAATCATTCCACATATTACATGTACTTTGAACTATAAGCTTTTTTTTCCTGCCATAATCACTTTATTGTTCATTCTATCATTTTTTTTCCAGTTCCATTTATATCACTACTATCTTTATATAGTCATGGTCAGAAATATTGGCAACCTTGCAGTTTTTTCTAATAATGCATCATTTCTTCAAGAAAATTAAAACATTTTTTGGTATCCATATATGTATTTGTTTGGTTTGCAGTGGAATAAAAAACAGAAAAATTAACTAAGTCATAATTTATTCCACACAAATCCTAGGTCACTTTATTGGCACCTATTAGAAGTAGTTAGATATAATTAGATTTCAAGCAGGTGATTCTTCTTCACATTAGAACTGAATTCACCTGTGGTGAGTAGCAGGTGCCTGCAATTTAGCAAAAATCATTTATTCAATGAGTTTGCATTGAGAAAAGGACTCATTCTCCTGGTTTGTGTCACTGTGTGTACTGCAATGAGCATAGAGAAAGGAAAGAAAGCAAGAGAACTGTCTGAGGAGGTCAGTCAGAAGACTGTTTCAAAGCATGTACAATCTTAAGGCTACAATCAATCTCCAGAGACCTTGATGTTCCTGTTTCCACCATATGTAATATTATTAGGAAGTTTAGGGATCATGGCAATGTTACAGCTCAGGATTATTTCAAATGGTGTTAAATGCACCTCGGTCAACTGCAAAACAGATTAAACTCGCATCATCTGTCACCAACTCAATGATAGGGTCGTTATATGGGAGTTATATGGTAAGAACCCCACTATCGAGAGACATAAAAACTAGAGATGCTCAGGCCCGGTTCCCAGAGAACCGAATACACCCGAACCTAACAGATCGGAGTACCGAGCCGAGCCTGCTCGGTACTTTCGTGCGCCCTCGGAATTCAAAATGAGGCAAAATGTCATTGTTACATCATCGGATCTCACAAGTTTTGGATTCTATAAGTACCGCCCTGACTTAAAGGCATGTAAACTATGTAACAAAGCAAAAAGGAAGGCAAGTCAGATGCTTGGCTTCATAGAGAGAGGAATCAGTAGCAGAAATAAATAAATAATAATGCCACAGTATAGGTCATTGGTACGGCCTCATCTAGAATACTGTGCTCAATTTTGGATACCATATTTCCAGAAGGATATAAATACATTAGAGACTGTACAAAAAAGGGTAACTAAAATGGTGCATGGCCTACAGCACAAAACTTACCCGGAAAGACTCAATGATCTTAAAATGTATAGTTTGGAGCAGAGAAGGAAAAGGGGGGACATGATAGAAACTTTCAAGAAATATCAAGGGTTTTAGCAAGTTACAGGAGGGAAACCTTCTTCAAAGGAAGAGAAGTATTAGAACACAAGGACATGTACTGACACTGGGGGGAAGAGAAGTATTAGAACACGAGGACATGCACTGACACTGGAGGGAAGTAGGTTCAGTGGAAATGTGAGGAAAAACTACGTCACTTAAAGGGTAGTGTATAAATGGAATAGCCTCTCATCAGAGGTGGTAGTGGCTAATACAGTAGAGCAATTTAAACATGCTTGAGATAGACATAAGGATCTTCTTACAAAGGTTAAATGACCAAATAGGTTTTGAGGTTACCATAGGTTAATTAAAAAAATGGACAGACAAGATGGACCAAACGGTTGTTATCTGCCGTCAATTTCTATGTTTCTATGGTTTTCTAATGCAAGAGGTACCTCTGGAGAATTCATATTAAACTTCTCCCTTAAAATATAAAATTAGCATTAAACTAACATTAGAGCCTGTAAATATACCCAGAGGATTGAATCCGACTCAAACTTAAATAGCATATAAGAAACAATACTCTAATAAACTATTTATGTGTGCAGTCACACGCAATGAAAGTCAATCACACTCTATGAAACACAGAATGTTGGGTGTCCTCTTTCAGTGGTGCACAGTACCTGAAGATATCGAAGTCCAATAAGAGTAATAGTACTTGAAAGATAGGAATTCTTTAGTGACACAGCACTCATGTGGATTGGAACAGTTTCTGTCTGTCGCAGTAGTACAGCTCAATTTAACATGGACATGCCTGCAAGCATTATTTGACTCTTTCCTTGAAATATTGACTGCTCTATCAACTCTTACTAGCAAGGTAAATGGTAATACTGGCTCATAATAACTGACAGACCTCTTGACCTGCAGATTATCTTTATACAACTCGATCTTTCTCTCCACACATACTTTGATGTGCTGTGTTTTGTACTCCTACTGAAATCCTTTTCCCTCAGCGCCACATGTAATACTCCCATATTATTGCAGCAAATCAAAACAGCACTATGACAGTTTGCATGAGCTCATGTTTAACTATTCTTTTAAAGCAATTGAATATACTGATACTTAGCTTGACAGCAGGCCGGTGGCCTCCCCTCCTCACCCCACTGTTTCTCCCACTGTCAGATCCACTGGCACCCTGGCTCCACACTGGATTTTGTGCTGAGGTTTCAGCCTTTCCTCCACCCTCCAGATGTCTCCACCTCTCTTGGTGTTACACTGTGCCGCTCTCCTCCTTGCACACTATTGTACCCTTCCTGTCTCTGTTGCTGGTTACTTCTTGCTCCTCTTTTCCCGCACTTCCTGCTGCTGCTCATCCTTCCTTGTTTCTTCGGGCCTATGGGAGTTGTAGTCTTTAGGAGCCCATCAGTGCATGCACACTCACAATACATTGCTGGGGCTACATAAATTTTATGATGGTAAGACAATGCAGGCATCTTCTTTATGCCTCTTGCATTCATCATCACAGCAGTACTAACAGAGTGTCACCTATGTCCAAATTGACAACATTGGCAAGATTGCCTCCGGGAGATCAGGGGGTGAGGAGAGCGTGTGAGGGTGGGGCTCATCGAATCGAGTCATTTGGCCCCGTCCCTACATTGCCATAACATGCTATGGCCTATTACAGCAAGGGCCGGGGCCACGATGAAGAGTGAATTGCGTCATAAGCCCCGACCCCAGCCACTTAACCTATCAAATGGCCAGGAACTGGGAGGTTGCTTTATTCTCCCGGGAGTCCGGGAGGATTCCCAGAAATTCAGGAGTCTCCCAGACATTCCGGAACAGTAGGCAACTATGCTATGCCAGGGTTGGAATGCAAGGATTGAAATATTATATGTTTATCTTGTTTGCATGGTGTGGTAGTGTGTTATCCATAACACCTAACACTTTCGGGGCATTCATCCTGCTTCCACCTCTGGGTGCTATGGGTCAGAGTATGCACACCCAAGTGTGATATAAATGAACAAGCATGAATAGAAGAGTCAGGGGAAGTGATGCACACAATTGGTAAAAATAATGCAGACAGGACATTTTCTGTAGTGAATAACTAATTATGCATTTCATTGTTGGATAATTAATTAACGTATCACAAGGAACACATTAAACTCCTTGCAGCATCATCTTTCTCTATCTCCCACCTTACCCACAGTGTATTGGTGGTGGAAACTTAATGGGGCTGATGTTGAGTTGGAAGCGTATGCGTATAAATCAAAAATGCTCACACCAAAGGCACATAATAATAGCATATATATGGCCATATGCTGAGTCAGAAGTATCTCAAGAGGCATCCAGCTCTGCAGCAGTAGTATATGCACCAGATATCAGATACACTTCCACCCAACCAGATCATAAGAACAAGAAAAGTTTTTTAACATTTGTTTTGCTAGTGAAAAATGCATTCACTATTAGGTTTTATTCCAATAAAATGCCCTCTATAATACAGTTGATATAATCTTCCTTCTCAAACAATTAATTCTAAAACATGTCCACAAAATCATATTATAAGCAATAGCAGCTTCAGTCAATTAGCCAATAAAAGTGGCTAGCTAGTGCTGGCAACTGATATCATCATAAGTGTGTATGTGCACAGGCCCTCAGGCACCCACATGTGATAAATCTATTGTTAGGCAACCTGTGATTCCATGTAGATCTCACACAAGTGTGCAGTGCTGTCGAGCCTTCCGACTTTAATATAGTTCAAGTTTCACTGCACTCTAAGCACTTTTCCTTGAAGTCATGTTCTGCAGTAACACTTGACTTCCCTCTCTGTCTCTCTCTCTCTTTCTTGACTCTCAGAAACTCTCACGTTCCTTTCTCTTGTTCGACCCCCTTCCTCAGTCTCGACTCCCACCTTCGACCCCCCCTTTGGGTCACACCAGACACACTTGCGACACAAAAGGGTTTTATATTCACATATTTACATTTGTGAATAATGTTAGCTCTGCTCTATATGACTAGTATGGGCTTAGTGGTATTTTAAAATAGTCTAGAAAATTGTTTATAATTTTGTTTCGAAGAACAAATTATATAAGCCCTATTCTTTAGAAAAAAAATACATTTAAATGATAAATTCATATATTTTTATTTAAGCCACAACATGTCTTCTTTAATCAACTTTTTCAATTCCAATTAAAAATAAAAGTTTTGAGCAACAATTTTACAAAAATAGAATTGTTGGGCTAAACATTAATGTGTGAAACAAAATTCCAGAAACTCTTTAATTTCTAAACATGACATAATATTGCATTGCTAATTTATGCAAGCAAAAAAGATACATTATGGGGAACAAAACTGAATAGTTTAAAATTAATATGAAAAAATGCCCTGTATTTATAAAAACTACACTGACACCATGTGGATGTCCTCTCATCAGGAATTTTTTTTGCAAAAATTTGGCACTTCCCTTTTGCAAATTACTGTTGTGAGTTTCGCCAGCAAACTCTGCTCTCTTCTCCACTAAATCCAACTCCCTTTTTGTATTTAGTTGCTAGGGAGCAGGAAATGAAAAAAAAAAATACAAGTGCTATTATTGCAAAATAATTAGTTTGCCAACCGGTTCAATAAATGCCTCTGACAATTTAGAGAGGATTATTGGGAATTATGGAGGGCATGAAAAAAATACATGCGGTATAAATCCACACAGCATTAGTCCTTTACTTTGTTCACATTAAAATTGACTCCTACTATTCATGCTGTTCAGTAAAATAGTGATGTTGAGTAATGTATCAATACAGAAGATGCCGTTATAGCACTATAAAAAGCGAAAAGTAGAGCCAGATTTTGTTCATTAGCAATCATGTACTTTAAAAAGCAATTCATGTTCTTGTACGTAGATAATACCCAAACTATCTTGGATGATTTTATTCGGTAAACATGCAACTTTATAGTGATTTTGTTTGATGATGAAACAAATGTTAACAAGTTAAAGAAAAACAGTAAAAAAAAAAAAACAGCTTCAGAAAAACTCGCATATAAAACTTTTTAAGAAAAGATCCTTATCTCCTCTTGTTGCTCAACTTAATTTATTCAAGAGCAGTTAGCTCGCAATCATCTTTGTTCACGCAAAGCAGCAATATTCTAGATTTCATCTAAAGAGAAAACAAAGCAGCCCGATCATCAGAAAATCAGCACAGCTTTTTGTTTTTAGAACGGGAATACGTTAACGGAATATCTATCACGAAGCCCCACTTTAATACAGCACTTTTAATTGTAACTATGTACCATTTCTAAAACACACCGCATTATAATCTATGTGAAAAATTGCACATTCTTTGCATCTAGTTAAAACATTTACATTTTATATGCCGCTCATTCAGCATCTTCCTAAGCAATAAATGTATACATATTTCTAACGGATGACACAGACTATCCGGAGATAATATAAGTGGTGTAATTATCACGGCTTTGATTAACATGAAAGCTAAGGAACGTGCCTCAGCAGATTACTCCTACAATTCACAATGTACCTTCCTTGATATTTATTAGGCACATTATGATATTGAACCTCTAAACATGGTGCTATAATGATTTGTGATGCTCTTGAAACTCACAGGAATGGAGGTTTATTTGCATTTAAATCGCTGCAGTAGGTTTAGGTCATTAAAAACGTGCTAAAAGTTTGTAGGGCTGGTACTTCTGTACTTAAACTTCCCTACTGGGAAATATAAGATAATTAGAAGTCACCAAGTAGATCAGTGGTCTAATAGAGGCACTAGGTCACAAGTCAATGAACTATGACATGAATTCTAATATCCATAGATTTAACAGTAGCAAGTTTGTCATTACTTATGATAAATATACATTTTTATTGGTTCACTCTTGAACTCTGGTCCAGTTACTCACAAAACTGAGTATCACTATGCAACTATTACCTTTCTGCTTATCTCATCACCGCAATTCCCTATTATTCTGGGCAGCACGGTGGCTCAGTGGTTAGCACTTCTGCCTTACAGCAGTGGGGTCATGAGTTTAATTCCCGACCATGACCATATCTGTTTAGAGTGTGTATGTTATCCTCGTGTTTGCGTGGGTTTCCTCCGGGTGCTCCGGTTTTCTCCCACACTCCAAAAACATACTGGTAGGTTAATTGGCTGCTAGCACATTGACCCTAGTCTGTGTGTCTGTCTGTGTCTGTGTATGTTAGGGAATTTAGACTGTAAGACCCAATGGGGCAGTGAGTGAGTTCTCTGTACAGTGCTGCGGAATTAGTGGCGCTATATAAATAAATGGTGATAATAATAAAAATAATTCCTTGGTTGGCCACAAACCACATATGAACTGGGTATAAAAGACAACTTCCTGGGAGATTTGTGCACTTCAGTTTGAATCTAAAAGCTCTCTAACAGAAATTAATAAGATCCATAGGGTTTCCTAAAGATATTCTGATTGCGATAAGAAGCATACCAAAATATTACCACCTTGACTGAATGATTACCCAATGAATTTTTTTACTTAGACTGCTAATCTGTTTAGATGCACCGATCCACTGGCCGAACTGTGTTTAAAACTTCTGAAAAAGAACTTGGAATAAAATGTTGCAAAAAGTTTTAATAGTGCCTATACCATTCTAGCATGTGTACTTATTCTTTATGGAGAAAAGTGATGGCTCATTACACCCTTGCATTAATTACAGGGAACTGAAAAAGATCTTATCTTAGAATTGCTGGACAGACTTTCAGACAAAATCTTCACTAAATTATATTTGAGGTGTTGACAATTTAATCTGCATACAATCTATTGATTAATGCAAAACTGACTTTCGAACTGTATATGACCATTATAAATATTGGTGATGGCTTTCAGACTGTGTATTACCCCTGAGACATTTCAACAGTTCAGAAATTACATTTTTAGGGATTACTTGAACCACTTTCTTGTTTATCTTTATAACAAAGACATTTCTTGACTCAGCTCAAAGAGCATCAAGAACAAGTTCAAAATGATCTGGAACATCTTCATAAACATCACTTATACACCAGACATTCTTGTCAAATTGCCCACTGAAGAAGCCACAAATCGAATAGGTGAAACATGTTTAGATTTGCACTAATCAAGCTGACCAGCACTGAGCCATTTGCTATAGCTTACACTCTCTGTATATCTAATCTATCTTCATATTGATCAATTATTATTATTTTCCTTTGCAATGCTTATTATTATTGCATTATGATTATTCTTTCTGAGAAATAATTTGACTTTGAAATTGAATTTCACTGTTCATTTTATCTTAGTTAACTAAGTCTAAATGTAATATCTATTAGTAAGTAGGTCCTTTTAATATTATTTTTTTTGTTCTACTCTCCACACACCTCTCACTGAATTATCCATTTTTAGCACCTACTTATTATTACTCTTCTGTCTCTCTATGATTTACTTCCTATACCATTATTCTCCACCTTTTCCTTCTCACACTATTCCATCATTTCACTCCTTTAGAACCTTGAAAACACAGACTAATCTACATACCCATCTTACATCTCAGGTACTATACCACATAACCATTATTCCAACTTCACCCACTTACAATTCATAACACGTAGTTACACATACATCCCTCTATCCAGAGGTGGGATTCAACCGGTTCACCAGAACCGATATCTAATTTTAAGGTCAGTTCAGCGAACCGTTGGCTCGGGACTGAGTTTACCCTCTTTGTTTTGTTGTTGAGGGGAGCAGGGTCCTTTAAAAATGAAAAAAAATTCTCACCTGTCAGCGTCGGCACTCCTCCCTCCTGCTCCGTCCACACTGAATGTCGGGCGTGACGTCATCACGCCCATCATTCAGTGAGGAGCGGTGCAGGGAGGAGTCTAGAAGCAAAAAGACACAAGACAAGAAGAGAAGAAAAGATAAGAAAGAAGCCAATAGAAAAGGTAAGTGAAGGAACGGAAGTAAGGAGGGGAGCAAATGCAGCATGGCAGAATGTGAAGAGGGGCAAAAGTAGCATGGCAGAGTGTGAAGAGGGCCACAAGCAGCATGGAACAGTATGAAACGGGGCAAAATCAGCATGGCAGTGTGTGAAGAGGGGCAAAGCAGCATGGCACAGTGTGAAGGGGGGGCAAAAGCAGCATGGCACAAAACTCTTTCTTATAACATAATCTAGTTTTGTGTACCTACTTTATTGTTCTTATTTGAGTATTAAATGCATGAAATATTAAACTAACCTTCGGTATATCTTTTTTTATACTTAAAACGGTCATTAGGGCAGATAACCGGTTGTTAATTTATTTGAAACCCACCACTGCATCTATCCCATTACATATCTCTATCCTTTTCACTACTCATCCTCTACTCATATCTACTCACCTTTGTTACGACAACCAGTGCGGCATAACTTATAGAACAGGTAGAACAGGTCTTCACCTTTAGCAGCCGCCTTTCCCGTAGAGACTGGTTATGCTCACAGGTACTCAGATGCCCCCAGGTCTTAAACTCAAAGTAGTATAAGTTTATACTCACACAGCTGTGCAGAGGTACAGAAGATGACAGACGGAACAGCGGCGGACCAGCGATCTGCAGACTGGACGGAGCACCAGAGGGGGTGTCAGGGATCAGAACGGTCAGGGTCACAGGCAATCGTTTGGAATCCAGTGACAGGCAATGGATCAGGATCACAGGCAATGGTTCAGAGTCCGGGTACAGGCAATATGTCAAGGTCACAGTAAAAGGTTCAGAATCAGGCAACAGGCAATAGGTCAAAGTCACAGGCAAAGGGTCATACACAGGTAGTCAAATCCAAGGTTTTTTTTTTTTACCAATAAAGGCATTAGAGCAGGCTAAGGCACAAAAACACAGAACTATAACCGGCAGGGAAGCTAAGCCCTCCCTGCCTTATAAACAGGCACTGACCAATGGGGGTAGGAAGGAAATCAGCGCTAGAGGCTGTCATAATAAACTTCACCTGTTGCTTTTTGCGCGTGCCCAGCTGCCCCTAATGCCGGGACGCGGTGCAATCAAACGGCCAAGACGAGACCCGGAAGTGACGTCTCGGTCGTCATAGCGACGGCCGTGACGCAGGTGAGAGAGTCGCAGCGGCTAGGCACCACCGCGGCTCGTAACAACCTTCAAGCATTACATTGTTCTAAACCTTTTTTCTACTGGTCCTTATTAGAATTCCAGAATATTAACCTATACCATCTTGCATCTAGATTCATCCATCACCATTGGCCCGTAAGGTCCTGAATCTCACCACTCTGGAAATAGTGAAATAGTTCCACAGTATGTCCACTCACTGCTCCCACGGTACTGAACACCTAAGTATCTGGAGAAACTGGAGAAATATATTGATGAAATGAGTTCAGATTATGTGCTATTTCATCTCCTCTCAAAGCTTGTGCATAAATCCAGACAAGGATCAAGCTGCAATATATTGATCAACTCTAATACATTTTATGGAGCTTCGTAAGTTCATAGGGTTTTTATCTTCTATATTTGCTGTATTACAGCTTCTTTATAAAGAAGTGTGCATGGTGTTCGTTAACTAATCAGTTTTAAAGGTTATGTCGCTGTTTTCAGTTTGATCCTTTTGTTGATAATTTCCCTCTGCTTAGAACGTTAGAGAACAAGAAAGCACCAAGCTCACATGTTTATAGAAATCTGGTTACCATCTGGACACCAGATCACTTGTTAGACACATGGATAGCAATGTCGTAGAGATTTTTATACCCATTAAAATATAATTGCCGCTAGTGACTTGCAGGAAACTTTGGTGTCATGAAAATCCAGATTGTCTTTCCCACAGTACCGCTAATTTTAGAGCATACATTTACACATTTACATTCTACAGAATTGCATGTTAACACATGCTAAACCAAAAACAAAAAACTAAAACACAATAAAAGACAGTTACATAAACACTATCTATCTATCTATCTCATATCTACCTCATATCTATCTATCCATAAATCTATCTATTTATTTAACTCTTTCCAAGTACACACTGGAGGGCGGGCAGCTTAGGCAGTGCAAAGCGAGTCCTCCCAGTATGTAAAGGGACTTTCTGAGATGTCTATTTCTAAGATGTCATTAAAATAATCCTCCACCATCCTTTGGATGTTAATAGTAATATCAGGTGTCAAGTTTTTTGGTCAATTCTTTTAAAATAGACCAGGGGGTAAATGTATCAAGCTGAGAGTTTTCCGGCGGGTTTGAAAAGCCAATCAGATTCTAGCTATCATTTATTTAGTGCATTCTACAAAATGATAGCTAGAATCTGATTGGTTGCTATAGGCAACATCTCCACTTTTCAAACCCACCGGAAAACTCTCAGCTTGATACATTTACCCCCAGATGTCAAAATGTTGTGCTCAGTCATCAGCATCATCCCTGGGTCTCTTGGGAAAGGTAAGTTGTTTCCTAGCAGCAGTTTAGAAAGATACTGAAGGAGAAGACGCCGTCCTGTCACGCAACACTTGAGCTATCATCTTGTTAACCAGGAGCTTCAGATCTGGATCAGTTGGAAACAAAGAGAAGACATAGCTCTTACACCTAGGATCAAGTACAGTCGCCAAAATGTAGTGATCCGATTTCGAGATTTTGATAACTGTTGGATCCTGGCGAAGCGAATAAAGTACTTGATCTACAAGTCCGACATACTTAGCGTAATTGCTTTGTTTCATCTCCTCCTTCAGCTCAAGCTGCTTTTCCAAAAGTCTAATTAAGGGAATCACTTGCAGTGTCCAAACTCACTTCACAGGTGACTACTTTGAATGGTTTCAGCACCTTGCACAAAACGGAAAGTATTCTCCACTGCGTTTGAGTAAAATACATCCCCCTCCTTTCCCAATGTCATGGCTTGTGGAGTAAGCGTGGATGACTTTTCGCTGTTCCTCCATCCGCAGAAGCATATACAGGGTGGAATTCTACCTTGTCACCACCTCTTGCTTTAGTTGGTAGCAAGGCAAATTAAATTGCTCTTGTAGCTGCTGCAATCTAATACATGCTGTTGCCGAATGCCAGAAATGTCCACATATTTTACAGGCCACAGACAACATCTCCTGCACGTCCCTGTCATTTTTGAAAAGCTCTGCACCACCAAGTTTATTGTGTGAACAAAACAGGGAATGTGGTGGAATTCACCCAGCTGTAATGCTCTCACAATATTGGTGGCGTTATCTGAAATTACATATCCTGAGGAGAGTCCAAGCGGGATAAGCCATGTTGCAATGATATCCCTTAGTTTTTGTAACAGATTGTCAACTGTATGCCTCTTAGTAAAGCCGGTGATACACAGAGTAACCTGCCTCTGAAAATTGTGACGTACTAGGGTAAATGCTGCTGCTGTTCCTGCTGGTGAAGGCGAATCACCAACCCAATGGGTTGTCAAGGTCATATATTCTTTAGTTTGCCCAGTTCCGCTTGTCCATATATCTGTGGTTAAGTGTACAGTGGGTAGAATGGCATTTTATAGCCCAATAATTTATATTTTTTTACGAGCCTTCTGGTAGAGGTGAGAAATAGCTCTTCTAGTGAAATGGTGTTGTGATGGAATTTGGTAACTGGGACACAAGACCTCAAGTAACTGTTTAAAACCCGCTGCATAATAGTGGATATTGAACGCAGATCTAATACTAGTATAGTCGCCATGGCGTCTGTGATCCGCTTTGCAACTGAGTGACGGCTTTCATACTTGCTTCTTCTAACAAAGGACTGTTTAACAGTCAATTGTTGTAAATTACTAGTAGTCTTCTTCTTGGTCTGCTCCTGAGATGAAGATTCACCACCAGCAGCAGCAGCAGTGGGACTAACGCTCAAGAAATCTTCTGAGGAATCCAGGATAGTAGGGGAGTCATCTAGCCTTAGCAACTTGGATGCAGGGCTAACTCCGAACGCTACTGAGGATATTGATGAGGACCGTATTGTGGGTGTATATTGCAGGTGTTAGGATCTATCTGAGAGAAGGGAGCTAGCTGATGATGGACTGCTTGTTGTTATTTTTTTTTAGCACAATGTGACTGCAGATTAAGAACAACAATGCCAGCCCTATTATTTCTATTTCAGCAATGACAAATAGCAATGGAGCAATGGAGCTCTCCTCTTTGTGTTTTACCTATATAACACAGTACAATGTGACTGCAGATTCAGAAGACCAAGCCTGCCAGCCCTATTATTTCTATTTCAGCAATGACTATTAGCAATGGAGCAATGGAGCTCTCCTGAATGTCTCTGGAGACTTTGAAGAACACTGCTACCCCTTTCTTTTCTACCTATGACGCTGCCCAATTTCACTAGAGACTGCCAAGAATTGTGCTACCCCTTCTGTGTCCCTCTGTGAAATGGTGCTGGATCACCATGGAGGGCGTTACTTATAGGATCCAAAATTTGCAAAATCCGACAACATAACGATGACGTTTTGCCTCGTTCTCAATTCCGAGGGCGAGCAAAAGTACCGAGCCGGCTCGGCTCAGTATTCGGATCTGCTAAGTTCGGGTGTGTTCGGTTCTCGGGGAACCAAGCCTAAGCATCTCTAATATTTATATAGTATATATTGCAGAATAACATGGGGACTTTGTTTAATTTGTTTAATTAATTCCATTACAAATACTAAAAGGACATACAATGACCATGTAAAATCTAATGTCAATAGATATAAAATATATTCAATCTCTCTCTCTCGTTTGTTGACAAAAGTTTTAAAGTTGCGCTCAGAATTTGGCATCAGCTGGCATTTTACCACCAATTATACTTTGGTGTCTTCTATAATAGTATTTCTATGTAATAATTATTATTAATTGTAAAACAATTAATGGCAGCCTGGGCATGTTGGGATATGTAGTACACCAAGGGCAAAATGCATTATGACAATTCAAATATTATTGTTACCCCATACTCACTGCCCAGGGGTGTGGGAAGAGCCCTCCTGCTATCAGCTGGGTAAACCTAGGGGTGGGTGCATTTTCTTTTGCAAGCCTGATCTCCCTAGGTAATCCAAAGCCTAATGCTGGTAAAAGTAAAATAAGGGGGGCGTGTTTTAAAAAATAAATAATTACATTTATTTTTGTCTGTTTTCATACAGCAAGGTTTGTGCTGATGGTCATCATCATCAGCACAGATCTTGCACCAGCAACAGATACGTCTCCTAGAGACCTTATCTGGGGCTGCTTCCAACTCAACGTAGCATGTAAAGAGCTTGAACACATCTTTACATAGTAGGCTCTCCCACTACCTCCCCCGTTCCTCCTCTCCAAGCGCAGAGAGGTGCAAGGGGGAGATTTGTCTCCATCTGACTGCAAACTGAGACGGATCCTTGGCTACTTGCGTCTAACTCTACGTCAGGAACTTTGTGCATAAATTTTACAAAATAATAAATCTGAGATTACTAAAGCCCAAGGTCAACATAATATAAGGTTTCTACGTTTGAACAATTCATGTCCAGATTAATTTTGCCAATTCATTTATAATAACATGTTTATTGAGTATAGTCGCTAAGGCTAAAAGAAATCTTAATAGCCAAAGAACTAACCACTCTTTCACAAGTGTATTGTCTCTCTTCCTCTCAGTGATCCACTCCACACCAATGAAATAATACTAAATCTTGTGCTTTCTATTCCAGAGCTACAATATCAATAGTATCACAGAATGTGTAAGAGGTTCTCCTCTGAACTTTGGGGTAGGATGGCAATCTGGGTACAGAAGCGGATAGCTTTCCCCCTTTCCATTGAAGCAAATTGTGTTTATTTAACACTAATAAAGGAGTCACAGTGATAATACTTTTCTCTTATCTGCAAAATATTAAAAATAAATACTAGGAAAGCCCAAGCAAAACATAGGAGTAATAAGAATATTTAGTTCATATATATGCAGTTATTCTAATTAACATATGAATTAGCACACACATGCAACACTTATGATTATCTCTACATGCATTTATTCTTTTTAATTTTCACTTTATCTTACAGCGTGTCAAAAAAGTGACAGAATCTCATTTAGGGACTGTGAAGTCAGATGACAGAAAGTGCATTAAATATGAGAGTTTGAATTCAAGAAGTAAAAGCTTTAAATCACTTCAGGCATGTCTGTGGGACAAGATTGATACCAGATGCCATTTAGTACATGTTATTAAGAAACCATTCAAGCCTTGAAGGGACCTTGTCACCACATAACTTCTGTCTATGTAAATAAGATTGAAGAAAGGATTTATATTCCCTCCAATTTCAGGGAACCATTACTTCAAAGAAGCAGGACAAAGTGTAATACTCATCTTGGGAATGTACCTGTGAATACTAAAAATGTATGACTTTCCATTGACTTTGCTTATAGACATAAATCAGACAGATACAATGTGTATTGTATGGAAATATGCCGTAATATTTGTTCAAACACATTTTTTTTTTTGCTTGTTAACCTCCTAGGCAATCAGTAATGTGTTCAGCAAGTAATCACAGACAGGTAATATTCTAAAGTGACTCAGAAATGTACCTTTCCCTTTACGGATGACCCAGCCTGGGTGGGCAACAATGTGCTTTAGTATTTCCTAATGTGTTCTATTTATTTGCCATTGTACAAAAGAAATCATATTATGGAACTAATGCAAAGCCCGGTCTCTGATTAAAGAATTCAAGGCACTTATCTACTGGAGGACTTAAGCTCAGACAAACTAAATCACTTTACATCAGCCTCTAGATGTTTTCTTTATCTTAACATACATCCTCCAAAACATCTTGAGAAAAACCATTAAAAGTGAGATGAGTTTTACAGGCAAAGAAATACTGCTTAAGGTTATTAATCAAAATTTAGAGTCTTTGCTGTAAAATATATTTCACGGCAGATAACTTCCTAAGCTGTCCTTTTTTTGTTTTGGTGCTATGTGCAAGTCACCCGATGACGAGGAATATACAGTTCAGTAATTCTTCTATAATCATTTGAATGTCCCAGAAAACAAACTTTTAATTAAAAAAAAAAGAAAAATAACATTAAAAAAAACCATAAATTAGTGTTATTGTGCATTCATTAGAACATCATTATACACAGAAACATTTTTTTACTGGAAATAGTCTAAGTTCTTGTCCATGTCTATTAAAAGATGCTTATGAATGGGGAGTCTGTGCCTTAGAAAAGTGAGAAGCACGTAACCCATTTGTAAAAGCATAGCCATAACCGTTGAAAACGTATTTGCATAAAATGTAGAAACGCGTAGGGTTTGAACATCTCAGGCATTGACTTTGATGCTAGTTGACTAGCTTAACCTGTAGTACAATAGATGGAACTGACAATTGCTTATTTTATTCAGGTTCGGACATCTTAAAGTAGCAATATAACATCTAAAATGGTTCTTTAATATAATGTATATTGTTAAATCACAATAGCTTCCTCAGAATCTGAATTTTCTCATAAAAACTAAGAGTAATATATATTTACATGCAACTGGCTGAATAATATAGTATTCTGCAATAGAAAAATGATCACTGCTAAATGAGAATGGAGGGTGATAATTACAGCAACTACATCAGTATTTCCCGTGACGGCAAAAGAACCCTGATGTTAAAAATAAATATACTGTACACACATGATTAAACCTTGTGCAAATATTTTCATTCTTCTCTCTCTCTCTCTCTCTCTCTCTCTCTCTCCCTCCCTCTCTTTCTCTCCTTTCTCTCACTTTCTCTCTCTCTCTCTCTCCTCTATCTCTCTCTCTCTCTCTCTCTATCATTCCTCAGTTTGTATGAATTAATACACCTGAAGTAATAGTGCACAAATACTGGATATAATGGATGGGGCACATATAGATAGTACTGAGACACGACTGTTTAACTGCAGCAGAGTTGCACACCTTCAAATTGAATACGTTACTCTAAGGTATTGTTCACACTGAAACTTTTGAGTGGTTGTTCAAATACCAGTACTTAAATGTTCTGTGCATGAAGAATGACTACATACACCGATCAGCCACAACATTTAAACCACTGACAAAGAAGTGAATAACATTTATTATCTCATTATAATGGAACCTGTTAAAGGGTGGGATATATTAGACAGCAAATGAATAGTCCGTTCTTGCATTTATTATGTTGGAAACAGGAAAATGGGTAAGCAGAGGATCCGAGCGACTTTGACATGGGCCAAATTGTGATGGCTAGACAACTGGATCACCAACTGGATCTCCAAAATGGCAGGTCTTGTGGGGTGTTCACGGTATGCAGTGGTTCGTACCTGGCAAAAATGCTCAAAGGAAAGACAACCGGTGAACCGGTGACAGGGTCATGAGCGCCCGTCTGGTCCAATTTAACAGAAGAGCTAATGTTGTACATACTGAACCCTGTCCACCACTAAAAGCAACTACAATGGTCACAAAAGCGCCAAAACTGGACCATGGAGCAATGGAAGAAGGTGGCCTAATATTACATCATGTGAACGGCCAGGTGCATGTGCATCATTTACCTGGGGAAGAGTTGGCACCTGTATGCACTATGAGAAGAAGGCAAGAAGGTGGAGGCAGTGTGATGCTCTGGGCAATGTTCTGCTGGGAAACCTTGGCATTCATGTGGAAACCTCTCTGCATTCAGTTCAGTATCCAGTTCCTCCCAACTTAATGAGCAACATTTTTCTCCCTTGCATCTTTATGCTGTAAGCCATGTGCCATATCCATAAGCATGTGCAATTGCTAGTTTACTCACTACGTTTCAGTGTCGCAGTGCTGCACAGGCGTGCAGTACTTAGCTCCTTGAGAATCCATCTTATTCCACGAACTGTTCTTTATATCTATAATCAGTATATATTGTTTAATAAACCAATACTCTGTTGAAGAAGCAACGTGTGGATTAACCTTCCTTTAACACATCTGCTGACACCTGTTACAATCTTATAGGCATCTGCCAATACTATCACCATTAAATGTGCTGTTCTTCATCAATTCAAATTCCTTATGTGAGTCTATTGTGGAGCGTAAAAATAGGAATTCCTGTACTGGACATGTTTACCATATTGAGAGTTGAACATATTTTAGACGTACGGCAAGTGGTCAAAGTGGGGGTGTATAATGTGGTAAACCATACCGCCATTTCAACTACTGCCTTCATAGCAAAACTATTCTATTCCATTCACTTACATTTTCAACACCACCACTTCTAAATTTCCACTTCAACAACTGCTTGCAGCCCTTACCACCTGGGGAGGTGGAACAGGAGTGGACAAGCTTATGCTGAGTACAGTGAGGGTGTGTACCTGTAAGTGTAGAAACCCCCTGGAGATATGACCTAATATGATTTGGATTCTTTTCTACAGATACATTTCTCAGGAAGCGTATTTTTTACGGGTACCAAAGGTGGTGTAAAAGTTACATGTTGATGATGATGACACCAGGAAGTACTGTCAAGCCCCTTCTGATTGGATGTTTGCTTAATGGCCCCTTTAGCTGATAGGACTTCATTCATTAGCGCTGTGTCTTTATTATGTCAAATTGCGGCCATCTAGATTACATAATGGCAAGTTGGACTACTGCACGAAAGAAGATTCCTATTGGATTTGTAAAGTGGTAAGTGACAGAAAAATGTGACTTTTGTATTTATAACTAACATTCTATTTACTCTATTCTTTATATACTTTATGTATCTGACAAAGTACTGTAATTTACCAGTATTTCTTTTTTTTTTTATTACTAAGAAACCTTTTGGTGAAAGTAAGCAACAATACGCTGATAATGTCACGTAAGATATTTATTTGCTGAGTCTGTAAAGCTGATCATTATAGAAGAACTGTTATGTTTATAGAGTCTAAAGCTACATTATTAATTTTAATATCCTGTATAAGGTTACTTCCATGGGGAACGTAAGAGTTTTTCTAACCACATATATCAAGTATGCGGCAAAGATGTCATACATGTAAGAATAACTCTTTATACTGTATACATTCACTTAAAAACACAATCCTCAACGTGAAGAATGTTATGTATAAAGTGTGTTTTCAACATAAGTTTACTTAGCTTAAGGTCACATTTTTTAATCTAATGTTATATGTTAATGTATTGTTTTAATAAAGTTGTATTGTTTATTATATTAGATTGTTGTCTTTTACTTATATTACTTTATCATAAAGAGGTGAAATAACAGTAGCACATAATGTTAAGAGAATATAAAGTATTAATACACAAGACAAAATAGTATCCTGACAGTTTTATTAATAAATGTTAAAGTCCCATTACTCTAATTGTACACATTTTTCTGCAAATTAATGTATTTAATATAAACTGTGAGTGGTCTTTAGTGAGAAATAGGCACACAAGATTTCAGCGGGTGGTCCACATGCTGCAATAATAATAACATTAGAAAAATAAAATGTATATAAATATAATAAAGCATGTTAAATAAATAAAAATGGGGCATATACATTCAAAAACTCACTTTTATTTTAATTTCCTTTAATTGAATCAAACTTGACCATCTTACCAAATTAATATAACACCTTGTAAAGTTATAATACTCTACAAAATGAATACTAATCTCCCCTCACATCCAATTCAATTAAAAAAGAATAAAAATAAAAACACAAATAGGGGTATATTTACTAAACTGCAGGATCGAAAAAGGGGAGATGTTGCCTATAGTACCCAATCAGATTCTAGCTGCCATTTTGTTGAATGTACTAAATAAATGATAAGTAGGATCTGATTGGTTGCTATAGGCAACATCTCCACTTTTTCAAACCTGCAGTTTAATAAATATTCCCCTAAGTGTTAGTTATTCACCTATTGCTTTACACCACTCTCAGCAGCCAAGGAACTGCAGAATAACACAAGTATTTTACTTTTACTGCATTTTCTTTTTCCTTAGCGTCACAGAAACGCAAGGGCCAAAAAATAAAAGAAAGTACCATCCACTAGAAGCAAAAATAAGAACAGTAACGGGGCCATTTTGTTGAAGCCAATGTTCATAAATAGGCAGATCCCCACAAAAATGGAACTAAGGGGTAAATGTATCAAGCTGCGGGTTTGAAAAAGTGGAGATGTTGCCTATAGCAACCAATCAGATTCTAGCTGTAATTTTGTAGAATGCATTAAATAAATGACAGCGAGAATCTGGTTGCTATAGGCAACATCTCCACTTTTTCAAACCCGCAGCTTGATACATATACCCCTTACACTGCAGACCATGAAGCAGTATCATAGTTTTTTAAGGCAGGGACTGAGATAGGAACAAATAGCTCCTAGGAGCTATTTCCGATGGCCTAACAACAAAAATTACATGATTCGAGTGTGTGTGGGAATTCTGGGCAATGGGAAACCCCCTTAAGGGCGCCCTTAATGCTATTTACACTCAAGTCTAAATACCTTGATAGTATTAATAGTAAATGCTAAGGTTGCATTACCCTATTTTACATATTACTTATGCATAGTGTCATCTACACAAGAAGGAATAGTGACATCACAGTGTTATTAATACATGCTGAAGTCACCTTTTCAATATTAAATATAATTAAATATAAAACTCCAAATACAAGTAAATCCAATTTAAATAAAACCATTTAGATTAACTTAAACATCTGTTGTTTTCCCTTTAGAAAATTGGAATCTTCTTTTCTTCAGTAGTCCAAATGGAAGTGTCAAATAAGTAATAGGAACTAATAAAATATTTGTTAGCTGGATGGGTCAATCCGCAATCAGCCAATCAGAATTGACTAGATTATGCTGCTGATAGTCATTATCATGATCACTATCATTGCGTTATCATTGCATATCCTTGCACCAGCCCTTCAGCACCCGCAAGAAATACCCCTAATAAATGACACATCTTCGGAACTGTCTGCATCTAATTGTGTCATAATGACATGACCACGATCTCCCTGTACTCGCCCTATACTTGCCCAACTTCGCCCGCCCCTGTTACGTCTACTCAGGTGTAAGGAGCTGAAAGTCAACAATATGCAAAACAAACCATATAGCAACGCACACATTTTTGGTGCGCAAATACAGTATGGAAATGTGTATCTTATGTATAAATAACAGACGTACGTGCAACTCTAAATGGGCCCCTCGATCTGTATGACTGGGCAGCTGTTCTAGTTTGTTCCACTACTTTCATTTAAGTTTTGGATGTTTATAAACTTTCCCCTCATACACTTTATTTGACTTTGCACCGTTTTTCCTTGTTCCCTGAAAATTGCAAAATTGATGGCTTTTAAAATTCCCATAAAACATGTTTTTTCATTAGACCTAAGTCTGCTGGTATTGTTGTCATGGAAACAGATGTGTTCTCACCATTCAGTGTTGCCCTTCCACTGCTACCTGGACCATTTGTTCTCAAGTTATCAAGACCTGTATTTTAATTTAATCCAGTTATTCATTTTTTTGTTTACAATTCTTTACTCTAGCTCTCCTTTAAATATCCGCTAGACTTTCTCATCTCTATTGACTGTTGTTTCACATTCATTTTCCTGCAAGCCTTTAGCTATCACGGGCATGGTCTGGTAGGATTCCTCTATTTCTACACCTGGGCAATAAATTGAACGCAATTATTCATTAAGGGAAGTCTTATGAAACTTATACTGTGCTCATCATTCACTGCGGCTTCAGTAGGCAATGAAAAGTAAATATACAAAGACAGTCTGCTTCCCCTCAGTTAATGTATTAACTAGAGATTTATAATCAAGCTTCCATCATGCTCTGCTTGGCTGCCTTTTCCATCTAACTAATATTTCAGCCATTAACTGGTATATTTTACAATATATTGACTGACTGCTTTAGTAGGCTAGTAATATAGGTCTCCCTCAATAGACATAAATCTCTGCCTTGGGAAAGGAACATGAATGTTGTTAAACATAAAAAAAATAAAAGTGTAAAATGTCTTGTGTTATGTTGGCCAAACTCTTCTATTGTGTCTGTAAA
The DNA here is from genome assembly GCF_038048845.1 of Mixophyes fleayi. Lineage (NCBI taxonomy): Eukaryota > Metazoa > Chordata > Amphibia > Anura > Limnodynastidae > Mixophyes > Mixophyes fleayi. Next base: position 83,691,203 of record NC_134411.1, on the reverse strand, counting down.
GGTGTCCTGAAAACACATTAACCATTGGGAGCACGCATGACAAATGATCAGGTTTTACTTTTTAGGTTAATTAACCCCACTGCAGGTAAAGAGGTCTCTCATCTGAGGCACGTTGTAAACCTTTATGGCTGCAAGGAAATGACTGATTCTTCATTCGTTAGTATCAATTAATCAATGTTTATTTTAAGAAAGTACACAGGACTGTAGTGATTGCATGGCTCGTTTACAAATTACAGTACGTTAGCAATCCAAATGATTCCGAAATCCTAAGATACCTTAGCTGATCACAGATGCATCACATTTTTTTATTTTGTTTTAATAAGAGCAATCACGTTTCTGTGCAATGACACCAATTTACAATGCAGAGAATTTTTTTTTTTTTCAGATAATCAATTTAATCAGACCATTTGTCAGAGAACAAGGACTATGACATATACAGGGGCAGATCTAGACTGGTTTCTTAGGTGGGGGGGGGGGGGGGGGGGGCATTTAGGCCCCGCCACCTATTTTAATTTCTTGCCGTGGGCACACTACGTGTAGATCAGTGTCAGCACTACTTACCTGTAAACAGACACACTGGAAAGCCGATGTAAGGAGAGGGCGACACTTCCAAATTGCGTCACTTGCAAGCGCGACTTGGACATTTCGGATTTTAAAGTGGCAACGCATTGACCCATGTAAGTATTACCTTTATGTTAAGGGTTAGAGCTAGGCAGCGGGTTAGGGTTGGGGTTGTGGTTAGGGGTTAGAGTTAGGGTTAGGAATACAATTAATATTACCATAATTAAATATGTTCATGCGTTGCCGCTTTAAAAAAAAAAAATCCAAGTCGCGCTTGCAAGTTACGTCATTTGGAAGTGTCACCCTCTGGTCACATCGGATTTCCAGTGTGTCTGTTTACAGGTAAGTAGTTGTTTATTACATGTCACTTTCTTCACTATCGTAATAATTATGTAGGTGGAACCACTTTCGGTGTTTACATTATCGTTAACTCGTACTACAACCCTCTGCTGGGGGAGGGGGAGATTGCCCTGATCACCCCTCCCTGGATGTGCCACTGGTCACACACTATATAATTTTTATTTGACAGAGGCATTTCCAATTTAGTAATGCATGGTTGCATTTTCAAATCTGCCATCTGTAGCAAGGAAAGTAGCATCCAAGAAGAATATGACCTTGGATGAACTTGTAAACATAGCCTCAGTCTAACTATGGTAGTGTTTTCAATAAGAGGAATGGCATCCAAAGTGTTGCTTACTGCATATGTAGCTGCATCCTTGTATGGTGAGCATTATAAGGGTTATAGTTGATTGCCCATATAAGAGGCATCCTTTGTGAACGAGGGGAGCCTGCATAGGTCAGTTGGCATCTGATTGGGTGTCACCTCTTTTGTTATTAATGGTGGCCATAGGGGGTTTGGGTGGCATAGATGGGAATTTTATATGTGGACAGGGTTGAGTGTGAGCAGGTGTGTTGTGTCACAGAATTTTTTACCTGTGTGTCACTATTGCAATGTATATACAATACAGTTGTTGAACTTTTATTTGATTTTTTAATTAGAGATGGCTCGGTTATCCGGAAACCGAACCCCCCCCGAACACCGCCAATCTGAGTACCGAGCTGAGCCGGCTCTGTACTTTCCCACTTCTTTGGATCTGTTGCATTGTTGGATCTCGTGGGCTTTGTATTCTTGCAGTGTTCTTGCCACTCTTCATTCTCCAGTGACATTGCTCAGTGCCATTGCTCACACAGAAATAGGAGGGGTAGCAGTGTTCTTGTCACTTGACACACATACACAAACAAACACAGGGTCAAACACACAGACATGTAAACTGTTCCATACACAGACAAGCACAGACTCACATATACACAAATACGCAGAAATGTAAACTGCCACATACACAGACACACACATACATAAACACACAGGATCAAACACACAGACATGTAAGCTGTCATATACACAGATAAGCACAGACTCACACATTTACAAACAAACACGGTGTCACTCACCAGACTGTGAGTGCTTCTTCCCGTGTGTTTAGGAACCGTGGCCGTCCACCATCCTGAGGGTCTGCGCATGTGCAGCCCTTTCAAACCTTCAGTACCTGTTCCTTTTAGTTAATTGGCTGATCAGGCAACACTCCCTATTTAAAGCACCTGATGTCTATACCTCGTGGCCTGATCTTGGAGTCTCATTCCCCATGAGCCTCTGAAGGTGTTCCTGTGTTTCCTCGTGTATTCAGCCCAGCTGATTCCTGTGGTTTCCAGACCACTTCAACTCCCCTGTGGTTTCCAGGCCACTTCAACTCTCCTGTGTTTCATTGTGACTGTATTAGTTGATTCCTATCCGCTGCCTCCGGCACTACAGTTATCTACTCACTTCAACTCTCCTGTGTTTCATCGTGACTGTATTAGCTGATTCCTATCCGCTGCCTCCGTGCACTACAGTTATCTACTCACTTCAACTCTCCTGTGTTTCAACGTGACTGTATTAGCTGATTCCTATCCGCTGCCTCCGTGCACTACAGTTATCTACTCACTTCTACTCTACCGTGTTTCATTGAGACTGCTCCAGCTGATTCCTATCCGCTGCCTCCGTGCTCAACAGTTCCTGCTCACCTCAACTCTCCCGTGTTTCCTCGTGACTGCACCTGCTGATTCCTATCCGCTACCTCCGTGTACCTGCAATGTCCTGATTGCCGCTACCCTTCAGTTCTACTCGTGTCTGCAGCCAGCTGATCCGCTCTCCGTGCTTCTACAGCGTTCCTGCCTGTGTCTACTTGCCTGTCTGCATTGGATCAATGCTCCGCTGCTGTTTTCTCTGCCATACCGCTTCTACTCTTCAGTGATCTCCTGGTGACCAGTCCTATATACTACTGCTTCCTGACTATTGTTTCATCGTTGCTGGTCTACCTACATGTGCGCTGCACCTGCTTGGATACCGCTTCTACTCTTCAGTGATCTCCTGGTGACCAGTCCTATATACTACTGCTTCCTGAGTATTGTTCCATTGTTGCTGGTCTACCTACCTGTGCGCTGCACCTACTTGGATACCGCTTCTATTTCCCTGGGACTCCGCACCCTGCCGGCCTCCTGCAGCTCAGGTATCTCTGCACTCCTTGCTGACAGCCTGCTCTTCTGAACCACGGTATGCATACTTATCATTGACTGTGCTCGTGTATTGCATATCTTGCTGGACTGAGTTGTTCTCCTGAAGTTGCCTATCCACTGAGACTATTGCCATCATTTGACTGTGTTACCTTGTAGTCTGGATAGTTCCTGTGACTTTGTATATTTATGCAGTGCTGCTCAGTTATTACTACTTTGTGCATATCTTCGTGGGATTAAGTTCAGTGTGCCCGTGTATACTTTGCTTTACATTTGTCTCCCCGTGCTCCTCCTCACATATATATTTCAGTGGTACAACTTGCTAGAGGCAGACCACTGATTCCTGTTCCAGTATCCTTCCATATAGCAGTGGTACAACTTGCTAACGCAGACCACTGACTCCCCGGATACCTCCACCTGGATTCCGTTCCTTCACCTAGACAGCGGTACAACTTGCTAAACGCAGACCGCTGACTTTCATCACATCCTCGTTGCTTCTGGACATTCCTCCTCCCTATAGCAGTGGTACAACTTGCTACCGCAGACCACTGACTACCCTCACGTTTCCTTTGTCCATTCAGTTCCTCGTGTACTACTTCCTATATATTACCAGTGCTGCTAGTCATAGACTTTCACGAGCATTCTCTACCATCTGCTGTCTCCTGTTCCGTGATCACCCCGCTACCAGAGTACCATATTACCATCTATACTGCTCTGGTAAGTCCATCACCTGGTGATCCCTGGGTAAAGACTCCTAGTGCCCGTGACACACGGGATCAAACACACAGACATGTAAGCTGTCATATACACAGACAAACACATTCTTACCTTCTTCTTCTGCTGCCTCCTGCATAACACCCATGCTGGCCGTGTGGGATGAAGGGGCGGGGCCAAACTGCTGGCAAAGAGCTGTGCTCACACAGCAGGGGACTGACTGGGAGATGATCGCAAGCAGTAGTGGCCGGTCCCGGGAGAGGGGCAAGCCACTGTAAGCATAGGGCACCCCAGGTAGGACAGGGGTTTCTGGGAACTAGGGAATTCCCCTGGGTGCACCCCTGCAGGGGGTCACGAGGGGAGCACCCCTGCTGGAACAGTCTGGTGGACGGGGACGCCCAGGGACCAAAAACCTACCTGACCGAGAAGACCACCAGCGGGAGTGAGGGCGGAGGGATCACGTGACCTGATCACAGAGATGGCAGGACGAGAAGGCCTCTGCAGGAGGGATGAGGAGGTCGGGATCGGCGGAGCGGAGGAAGGTAAGTCGGGCCTGACTACGGGGGAGCGGGAGGACCACGGGCGGGGAGGAGGGGCACCAGAAGTGGAGGGGGCATCCTGATATCGAGCCAGGACAACCCTGGCTTCTTCAGACGGGGCATGTTGGCTGGGGCAGAGGGAGAAAACTGGGAATCAGAAAAGTAGCTTAGGATAAGGGGAGACAAAATGCAAGCACGGGGGGAGGGGGAGAAAGAAAGCAGGAGAGAATGGGGGGAAATAGAGAAAGGCGAAAGGGGAAAGGAATAACAGAGGAGGAAAAAATAACAGAAAAGAGGAGGAAAAGAAGGGCAGACAAAGACAAGAAAGCTAAAACAAGCAAAAAACACCACAAAAGACAAACTGAGATACTGAGCCTGACAGAGGGAGAATTAGCCAGCAAACTAGATCCAGTCAAACATAGGATCCCCTGCTGGAGCAGAAGGGTTATAAAGCTACATCCCCATAACACCTCCCCCGCTCCCCATTGGCTGCTGTGATTGAAGCCCCCACACTACAGGGTGAGTCCTCCTGTCAATCACCTGCATGCTTTTAACTACGCTTGTCCTATACAGCCTCACTTTAACTAAAATGTGTTGACAGATTTAGACTATATTGCAGTGTAGAAATATATGCCCCTTGGTTTGTGTGCTACATGCAAAAGCATTTACCCTGCATGCAACAAAAATGCATTTGAACTGCTTGCACCACAACATAATTTGTCTAAATGCAAATTTGCACCCTTAGTGAGTTCAAACAGCCTGAGAAGCATATTGATCCATGACTGGAGGTCATGTACTGTCAAAAATTGTCAACTCTGGTGGTCATGAACTGAACAATAGCTTTTTTCTAGATTCCCTCACAGACATGTGGGCAAAGTAATTAGTAGATAATGTGGATCTTTTGGATGGGATCCATCAATAATTAACGGATCTATATATCTGTAAACTGATCTGAATATATTATTACTCAGTTTTGAACTATAGGGTCTTTTGGTGGGCTGCATCGCTTGGGTAGGTCCTTATATCAGGGCAGCACGGTGGCGTAGTGGATAGCACTTCTGCCTTACAGCACTGGGGTCATGAGTTCAATTCCCAACCATGGCCCTATCTGTGTGGAGTTTGAATGTTCTCCACGTGTTAGCGGTGGTTTCCTCCAGGTGCTCCGGTTTCCTCCCACACTCCAAAAACATACTGGTAGGTTAATTGGCTACTATCAAATTGACCCTAGTCTCTGTCTGTGTGTGTATGTTAGGGAATTTAGACTGTAAGCCCCAATGGGGCAGGGACTGATATGAGTGAGTTTTCTGTGCAGCGCTGCGGAATTAGTGGTGCTATATAAATAAATGGTGATAATGATGATATCATGCTGCAAAGAAAGCATGGATGATGGGACCTACCCTCCAGTACACAAAATCATTATCCAAATATGATAATGCTGTAGATTTATTTTATAAATAAAGGAGTAAAATATGTGTGTTACATAAAATATATAATTATATAAAACAATATTTTCACTAGCACAGTGGATCCTTGTACCTGGATTAGTTGGTGAGTGCATTCCCCAGTCTGACTGTTGTTAAGTGGTAATTGAAGACCAGAGTTGACAGACCTTGCTCTAGTGAGAAGGTAGAATCAGTTTGTCATGGTATGTCCTGCTGTTTAGTATATATGAATAATTTTTGCTGTTAACTTTGTGATCTAAATCAACAAGAAGAGGGACAAGGGAAAATTGAAAAAGTATTTACCAAAGAGCTTGAGTTGAACCTTTTATATTGGGTGTAAAGTTTAATATTAGAACTTTGTTTCATATAGAAGTGCATTTGACACAGCAATCTTCTTCACACCAGTTTGACAGGAACCTTAGATCACTACTGTAAATTTAGATGCTCGGATTGGCTATGTGTTGACATTCTCTTACCTCTCTGTCTGTATGTATTACCCAGTATTGTCTTATCAATGTTTGTTCCCAATTGTAAAGCGCTACGGAATTTGCTGGCGTTATATAAATAAATGTTGATACAAACTTAAAAGATTTGTTGGTTCAGCGCTCCACTCCGTATGCAGCCTTATATACAACTTCAAGCAACCACTATTGCTCGTAGACACATAATTACAATATACTGGTTGTATACATATAGCGCTTACTTTTATGCACTTTTACAATATCCTAGACAATCGTACCCGGCATATCACTGAATGTTTTTCTGTTATGCACTTTGGAAGTTGTCCTAAATGATCTTACCAGGAACACTACTGAGTGCTTTAACTACAACATAAATCTCATAATGGTGTACAAACTCTACACTCTAAGACTACATGTGGTACATAGTCCCGTGCTCAAAAATAATTTTCATAAGTGTGAAACGCCCAAATCTTCTTGTTTTTTTAGCATCCTTTTGGATGTACGCTTACTTTGTTTCAATTGAAAATGTGCCCATAGGACTCTGATGAATATCTGTTGTCTGCTGACTTCCTCCTCCTTTTGTTAAGGGAGCCACACTCAAAAAAAACAAAAGGCAGAGATTTAGCGCATTACCTTTTAATACACTTGTCTAAAAACATATAAACATATAAAATGGACTCGTACCAGAGGACGGGTGTAAATAGGCGATCAAACGTCTTTATCCAACTGTCTCTTGATGTTCTCCCGTCTATCCCTCCTCGCCCCTGGTGTTGTCTGTGTAAAACCAACGCGTTTCAACTCCAAGATGTGAGTCTTGATCAAGGTTGTCTCTCCGATGTATGCAGCTCCTCTTTTATAATCCTCCTTCAGCTTGCGGCACCTGCAGCCCGTTGTTATACATCATACCGAGGCTCGGAGCTGCAGGAGTTCCATATCGAGGCTTGGCTGTCCAACTCACAGCTGTTCTACCTCTTGATTGTTCTCATCACGTTATTTCATAACATCCATTTGTCTTAATATATACTGATGCAAACATCATCTTTCCACGAAAATATTCATTGACAAGATCTTTATCAGTAAAGTACTCACTACATTTGCGTGATTATAGACTTCCATACTCAATCACGCTCAATTTCACTGCGCTTCTTAATGAGCAGTAATATATATGGCATGTTATCAAAATATACCTGACTAATACAACTTCCATTTCTAACTATTTACATCCTGACTTGAACATACTAAAGGAAGAGGATCCTTTGCTACAATAATTACACCATAGCCCAAAAATTGTATGGATCCCACACCCATACCATTTCCGCTTATGAGCGGGGGTTATATCTAGTATCATCACATTTTATTAATGTACCTAAGAACTATCACACATGAAAAATGGTTAGAGTTAACATGTGAAATATTGGACAGCTCTAATTGGCTATAGACTATTCTATTACTTCTCGCTTCATATCATGCGTGTTCTATTTGTTAATCCATATAAAAGGAAGAATACAAAGGCATTCTGATTCTAGTCAACCTATATAACATCAACTCACCATTGTGTTTTTGGTATTCCAAATTCTATATTTTCAGAAGATAACAAAACAAACAGACTGGAGCGATTTCCTTATCTGACTACAATGGAAAAATGCATTTCATTATACTATTGTTCAGATTGACATAAAACTGTCCTAAACAGCTAAATATTTGTTATTAAAATAAAATGACTGTCCAGACAAGTTTTAATGCTGCTTACTAAGTCTGCAGAAACCATATTCTCTGTCAAAGCATTTTACATCTTTAAAACTTTTTAGCAGCAGATAAAATTCATGACAGTGTCAAGTGTACTGAAGTGAAAAAAATATATACTTTTGTTATAGAGCAAAACTTGCTGGCTGTTTCTTTATTATTCTTTATTATTATTATATTTTATTTGTAAGGCACTGACTGACTTATGCAGGGCTGTACGTAGAGGGAACACAAGCTAACTACATAGAATGACATTAAACAGAAGTTAAGCTGACACTGCTCATATGAGCTTACACTCTAAGAGGTATGGGAAATACGTAACACATAAAGTATCAGAATAACAATTAATTTGATTAATAAAGCATAATAATATAATGTAATAAAGCAGCCATTGGTGACTGGATTTTCTGTACTGCTAACTTTGGTGAAGTTCCTCCTTCCCCTTCTGGGTCTATAGAAGGCTTACTTTGCACCAACGTACATCTCAGCCAACAATCAGTTTCTAATATCCAATCTTCGCTCATATTTTTTATGAAATTTTATTTACAACATAGCAAAGCTACAAAATACATACAGTAGTCAAAATAAAAGTATATAAAAAACATTATTCCATCACCCCCACTTGATAACTACATATCAGGTGAGCCCTTTCTTGGTTCTAAATTCCTGGTTCTGGAGCTAGTTGATAGAGTTCATCGCTTCATCAGCAGCATTCTGATTAAGTACAAGTTGCAGATATTTCACGCACATTACGTATCCTCCTTCCATCCTTTTAAATATTATATTAGCATATGCGCTCAATTTGATCATCATCTATGCCAGGGGCAGGCTGGGCTGGTGGCAGGGGGGCATCTGACCCATGGGCCAGTCCCTTAGTGGGCTACCTTGGGCTGGCACACTGGGCCACCTGCATTTTTTTTCTTTAAAATGTTCATAATAGGCTGCTGAGTCGAGTCTTGCCCCTGGGCAAAAATTTGTCAGCCCTCCCCTGATGTAAGCTAAGGGAGCTAGTACTTTGGGCTTTTTGATCTTTCTCTTTCCAATCATCTGGGGATGCAATAGGCCTGGCCTTCTATGTACATTTCCACTTGCCTCCCCTGTATTAGTGACATCTTCAATTTAAATTGCAATGACTGGTGGTTGTGGTTTGATAGATTGTCCCATGTGAACTTCATTGAGTTGGTATTAACAGTCATTTTTCTTAGACTTTTCAATTTCACTGTGGTTGGGCCCATGATCTGTTAACAGCAGATAATTCATAATAAACCACATATCACTCCCATATCCAAAATTTCTCCCATGCTGCCCCCACCACTGGAACTATCTCCCTCATGTCACTCACCGGACTGTGAGTGCTTCTTCCCGGACATTTAGGAACCGTGGCCGTCCTCCATCCTGAGGGACTGCGCATGCGCAGCCCTTTCTATACCTCCAGTGTATGTTCCTTTAACTTAATTGGCAGATCAGGCAACCTCCCTATATTAAGCACCTGTGGTCAACACCACGTTGCCTGATCTTGGAGTCTCATTCCCCATGAGTCTCTGAAGGTGTTCCTGTGTTTCCTTGTTTATTCAGCCCTGCTGATTCCTGTGGTTTCCAAACCACTTCTACCTCTGTGGTTTCCAAACCACTTCTGCTACTGTGGTTCCCATACCACTTCTACCATCTACTGTATCATCGTGACTGTTAGCTGATGCCTATCCGCTGCCTCCGTGCATTACAGGCTTCAACCACATCCACTCACCTGTTCATGATTGTGACTGCCAGCTGATTCCTATCCGCTGCCTCCGTGCACTACAGGCTTCAACCTGCAACTCGTCTGTGTTTCATCATCGTGACTGTTTGGCTGATTCCTATCCGCTGCCTCCGTGCACTACAGTCTTCAACCTGCAACTCGTCTGTGTTTCATCATCGTGACTGCTAGCTGATTCCTACCCGCTGCCTCCGTGCACTACAGTCTTCAACCTGCAACCCGTCTGTGTTTCATCGTGACTGTTTAGCTGATTCCTATCCGCTGCCTCTGTGCGCTTCAGTCTTCAGTCCTTGTCTACTCTACCGTGTTTCCTTGAGTCTGCTGCCACTATTGCTACCCGCTACTCTCCGTGATCATCTGTTCCAGTTCAACTCTGCTCCGGTGTCCCATCGTTACTGCACCTGCTGGTTGCTATTGGTTACCTCCGTGTTCCCGCAGAGACCCGCTGCTGTTACTTCTCAGCGCTACTCATCCATCTACTGCTGATCCGCTCTCCACGCCTTCCTGTGTTCCCTGCTGGTCTACCTACCTGTGCGCTGCACCTGCTAGACCCCTGCTTCACCCATCCAGGGACTTGTATCCTGCTGGCCTCCTGCCCTTCAGGTATCTCTGCACTCCTGTCTGACTGCCTTCTCCTGAACCACGGTATGCATACTTCCCATTGACTGTGCTGTGTATTGCATACCTTGCTGGACTGTGTTGGTTCTCCTCTGGAGTGTACTATCCGCTGAGTCTATTGCCATCATTGACTGTGTTGGTTCTCCTCTGGAGTGTACTATCTGCTGACTCTACTGCCATCATTGACTGTGTTATCTCATGCCGGATTACTTCAAGAGACTTTCTATATTGGCAGTGTTGTTCAGTCATTTATACATTTATATTGTGCATATTACTGTGGATCAAAGTCAAGGTGCCCGTGTATATATTGTGTTGCAGTCTCTCCCTGTGCACCTCCTCACATATATATTCAGTAGTACAACTTGCTAGTGGCAGACCACTGACTCCTGTTTACTGTTTCACCTGTTCCAGTATCCTCTCACATAGCAGTGGTACAACTTGCTAACGCAGACCACTGACTCCCCGGATACCTCCACTTGGATTCCATTCCTTCACTCAGACAGCGGTACAACTTGCTATCCGCAGACCGCTGACTCTCATCACCTCCTCGTTTCTGTTGGACATTCCTCCTCACTATAGCAGTGGTACAACTTGCTACCGCAGACCACTGACTACCTTCACGTGTCCTTTGTCCATACAGTTCCTCGTGTATTGCTACCTCCATATTGCCAGTGCTGCTAGTCATAGACTTTCCTGAGCATCTCATCATCTGCTATTTCCTGTTCCGTGATCACCCTGCTACCAGAGTACCATATTACCACCTATACTGCTCTGGTAAGCCTATCACCTGGTGATCCCTGGGTAAAGACTCCTAGTGCCCGTGACAGTAAGATCAGGCCATGACAGACCCAGATACGGAACCTACCGCTAAGGAGATGCTGCAGCATCTGGTCAGCCGTGTGGAGCAACAGGATGCTCGCCAACAGCTGTTACTTCCATGTTACCAATCGTTAACCTCCCAAGGAACATCTGGACAGACTGTTACAGCTAGTATTGAAGCTCCTGTGCTTTCCTCCGTTTCCCCAGTGCCATCCCAGGTGTCTACAGCTCCTACGCTTCACCTGCCTACTCCGTCAAAATATGACGGGGACCCCAAAACTTGTAGAGGTTTCCTTAACCAATGTTCAGTCCATTTTGAACTCCAACCTCAAAATTTTTCTACCCATCGTTCCAGAGTGGCCTATCTTATCTCATTGTTTTCTGGACAAGCCCTGGCTTGGGCCTCCCCTCTGTGGGAAAGAAACGATCCAATTCTACAAGATAGTGCCAAATTCATTTCCACGTTCCGAAGTGTGTTCGATGAACCAGGTCGTGTGACCTCCGCTGCTTCCAGCATTCTTCGTTTGCGACAAGGCTCCCATACAGTAGGACAGTATGTCATTCAATTTAGGATCTTAGCCTCTGAACTTCAGTGGAACACTGAAGCATTAGTTGCCGCCTTCTGGCAGGGGCTCTCCGATAAAATTAAAGATGCACTGACTACCCAAGAGCTTCCTTTGTCACTAGAAGATTTGATCTCTCTTTGCCATCGTGTAGACATGAGATTTCGTGAAAGAGAATCTGAGAAAACAACTTCTGCTAAAGCACCTCTTCGTTTAAACCCTCAATTTCGTCCAGTTTCACCTTCTGTGATTCCCATGGAGATAGGACGTTCCAAATTATCTTTAGAAGAGAGGAAACGAAGAGTAAAGAATAGACTCTGTATCTATTGTGCTGATTCCACACATATGCTCAGTTCTTGCCCTAAGAAATCGGGAAATGCCAGGCCCTAACTAGTTCTGGAGAGGTGAAGTTAGGGTCCCTGGAGTCCTCTCCATTGTCTATGAAATCTAAAGTCTGCGCTTTCGATGTTACGATTTCCTTTGCTACCAAATCCTTTGAGTCACAGGCATTGATTGATTCCGGAGCAGCAGGAAATTTCATTTCTAAATCACTAGTGAATCAATGGTCCCTACCAGTGATCACTTTAAAAACACCCATTACTGTGACGGCTATAGATGGATCACGTCTCATCAATGGTCTCATCACCCAGAGTACGTCTCCAGTAACCCTTCAGATTGGTGTACTACACCATGAAGAAATTTCGTTTTTAATTCTTCCTGTTACGACAAGTCCGATTGTCTTAGGCCTTCCATGGCTTCAATGTCACTCTCCCCAGATTGACTGGCGTACCCCTCAAGTTACGTCTTGGGGGCCTGAATGTCACCATCGTTGTCTCTCTCAAGTTATTCCTCTTAAAGTACAGCAATCTTCCATCTCATCTTCCTCCCCGGGACTCCCTCCTCAGTATGCTTCATTTGCCGATGTGTTTGATAAAGCTCAGTCTGAACGTCTTCCTCCTCATCGTTCTTGGGATTGTCCGATCGACCTTCTACCTGGCAAGACTCCTCCCAGGGGTCGGGTCTATCCTCTCTCGTTACCTGAAACTCAAGCCACATCTGAGTACATACAGGAGAATCTCCAGCGTGGGTTCATTCGACCTTCCACCTCTCCCGCTGGAGCTGGGTTCTTCTTCGTCAAAAAGAAGGATGGATCATTACGCCCTTGTATAGATTTTCGTGGACTCAACGCCATTACTATCAAGAATCGGTATCCCATTCCGCTGATCACTGAGCTATTTGATCGCATCAAGGGAGCTCGGATATTTACTAAGTTGGATCTTCGTGGTGCCTACAATTTAATTAGAATCCGTTCCGGTGACGAATGGAAGACCGCGTTTAACACCAGAGATGGGCATTACGAATATTTAGTAATGCCCTTCGGGCTGTGTAATGCCCCCGCGGTTTTCCAGGGTTTCATCAATGAGATCTTTCGGGACTTATTATATGTATGTGTCGTTGTCTACCTGGACGACATATTGATCTTCTCACAGGACCTGCCTTCTCATCACCAACATGTGGCAGAGGTCCTCTCCAGACTACGGAAAAACTCATTGTTCTGTAAATTGGAAAAATGTTCATTCGAGTTACCCCAGATTCCATTCTTGGGGTATATAGTTTCCGGAGTTGGCCTGAAGATGGATCCAGACAAAGTAAATGCTGTACTACATTGGCCTCAGCCAACTACTCTTCGTGCCATCCAGCGTTTTTTAGGTTTTGCCAATTACTATAGACGCTTCATTCAAGACTTCTCATCCATTGCATCTCCCATTGTGGCCTTAACTCGGAAAGGGGCTAATACTAAGCAATGGTCATCTGAGGCTCTCCAAGCCTTTCAAATCCTCAAAGAGTCCTTCTCGTCTGCTCCCATTCTGCGACAACCTGATGTGACACTCCCCTTCTTCCTAGAAGTAGATGCCTCTAATGTGGGCTTAGGAGCTATTCTCTCCCAACGCTCGGAGCAACAAAAATTACATCCTTGTGCCTTCTACTCTCGGGGTCTTCTGCCCGCAGAGAAAAACTATACTATCGGGGACAAGGAGTTGCTGGCCATCAAAGCTGCATTAGAGGAATGGAGATACTTGTTGGAAGGAGCTCGCCATCCGGTGACGATCTTCACGGATCATAAGAACTTGTCATATTTGCAATCTGCTCAATGCTTGAACCCTCGTCAAGCAAGATGGTCTCTTTTCTTTTCCCGTTTTGAATTAATTATAACCTTCAAACCAGCTGCTAAGAACAAGAAAGCTGACGCTCTATCTCGAGCTTTTGTGACGTCCTCTGATGTAGAAGAGGTTCCCAACCATGCTATTCTAGACCCCAAATGTATTTCTCTGGCTGCTTCATCCACCAAAATGCTACCATTTGGGAAGACCCTCGTGCCTCCTACTCTGAGGAGGAAAATCCTTTCGTGGTTCCATGCCTCTCGTTTTTCTGGACACGCCGGTGAACATAAGACCTTTGAGATTCTCTCTCGTAGTTACTGGTGGCCTTCAATGAGGAGAGACGTCAAAGAGTTTATTGCTTCCTGTGATTTATGTTCTCAGTTCAAATCCTCCCGCAGAACTCCAGCAGGGTTGCTGCGACCACTACCCATTCCGTCCAAGCCTTGGACCCATATTAGTATGGATTTCGTTACTGATTTGCCACCAAGTAAGAATCACAATACTATTTGGGTAGTGGTAGACAGATTTTCGAAGATGGCTCATTTCGTCCCTCTGTCCGGTTTACCTTCCTCGTCTACTCTGGCTGAACATTTCATTAAAGAAATCTTCCGCATCCATGGATGTCCGTCTGAGATTGTGTCAGATAGAGGAGTACAATTCGTTTCCAGATTCTGGCGGGCCCTTTGTAAAACCTTGGGCATACGATTAGCACTCTCATCGTCTTACCATCCGCAATCTAACGGACAAACGGAACGAGTCAATCAAGATCTTGAGACTTTTATTAGGATGTTCTCTTCAGCCAACCAAGACAACTGGGTAGAATTGCTCCCTTGGGCTGAATTCGCCCATAACAACATGTACCATGAGTCATCATCCAAAACTCCATTCTTTGTGGTCTACGGTCACCATCCGTCGTTTCCGGAATTTCCTGCCCTCCCGCCCACCCAAGTTCCTGCTGTGGAGACTGCTTGTCAGACCTTCAAAAATATCTGGTCTCAGGTCAAAACCTGTTTAAAGAAGACATCTAACAAATATAAGTCTTTCGCAGATAAGAAGAGGCGGGCTATTCCACCACTAAAAATTGGAGATCGTGTCTGGTTATCTACCAAAAATATTCGTTTGAAGGTTCCATCTATGAAATTCGCCCCTCGTTTTATTGGTCCATATAGGATCATTCAAGTTATCAATCCAGTATGTGTTAAACTTCTTCTTCCTAAGAATCTTCGGATCTCCAATGCCTTCCATGTGTCCTTGCTCAAACCTCTCATCATCAACCGTTTCTCGACTCCTTCCTCAGCACCGCAGCCAGTTCAAGTTCATCAGGAGGAGGATTTCGAGATTACTGAGGTATTGGATGCAAAAATTTCGCGAGGAGTCCTCCGTTTCCTCGTTCATTGGAAGGGCTTTGGTCCTGAAGAGCGTTCATGGATCAAAGCTGAAGATCTTAATGCTCCTGCCCTTCTGAAGAAGTTTTATTCCAAAAATCCGGACAAGCCCGGTTCCAGGCGTTCTGTGCCCACCTTTAAAAGGGGGGGTACTGTCACTCACCGGACTGTGAGTGCTTCTTCCCGGACATTTAGGAACCGTGGCCGTCCTCCATCCTGAGGGACTGCGCATGCGCAGCCCTTTCTATACCTCCAGTGTATGTTCCTTTAACTTAATTGGCAGATCAGGCAACCTCCCTATATTAAGCACCTGTGGTCAACACCACGTTGCCTGATCTTGGAGTCTCATTCCCCATGAGTCTCTGAAGGTGTTCCTGTGTTTCCTTGTTTATTCAGCCCTGCTGATTCCTGTGGTTTCCAAACCACTTCTACCTCTGTGGTTTCCAAACCACTTCTGCTACTGTGGTTCCCATACCACTTCTACCATCTACTGTATCATCGTGACTGTTAGCTGATGCCTATCCGCTGCCTCCGTGCATTACAGGCTTCAACCACATCCACTCACCTGTTCATGATTGTGACTGCCAGCTGATTCCTATCCGCTGCCTCCGTGCACTACAGGCTTCAACCTGCAACTCGTCTGTGTTTCATCATCGTGACTGTTTGGCTGATTCCTATCCGCTGCCTCCGTGCACTACAGTCTTCAACCTGCAACTCGTCTGTGTTTCATCATCGTGACTGCTAGCTGATTCCTACCCTCTGCCTCCGTGCACTACAGTCTTCAACCTGCAACCCGTCTGTGTTTCATCGTGACTGTTTAGCTGATTCCTATCCGCTGCCTCTGTGCGCTTCAGTCTTCAGTCCTTGTCTACTCTACCGTGTTTCCTTGAGTCTGCTGCCACTATTGCTACCCGCTACTCTCCGTGATCATCTGTTCCAGTTCAACTCTGCTCCGGTGTCCCATCGTTACTGCACCTGCTGGTTGCTATTGGTTACCTCCGTGTTCCCGCAGAGACCCGCTGCTGTTACTTCTCAGCGCTACTCATCCATCTACTGCTGATCCGCTCTCCACGCCTTCCTGTGTTCCCTGCTGGTCTACCTACCTGTGCGCTGCACCTGCTAGACCCCTGCTTCACCCATCCAGGGACTTGTATCCTGCTGGCCTCCTGCCCTTCAGGTATCTCTGCACTCCTGTCTGACTGCCTTCTCCTGAACCACGGTATGCATACTTCCCATTGACTGTGCTGTGTATTGCATACCTTGCTGGACTGTGTTGGTTCTCCTCTGGAGTGTACTATCCGCTGAGTCTATTGCCATCATTGACTGTGTTGGTTCTCCTCTGGAGTGTACTATCTGCTGACTCTACTGCCATCATTGACTGTGTTATCTCATGCCGGATTACTTCAAGAGACTTTCTATATTGGCAGTGTTGTTCAGTCATTTATACATTTATATTGTGCATATTACTGTGGATCAAAGTCAAGGTGCCCGTGTATATATTGTGTTGCAGTCTCTCCCCGTGCACCTCCTCACATATATATTCAGTAGTACAACTTGCTAGTGGCAGACCACTGACTCCTGTTTACTGTTTCACCTGTTCCAGTATCCTCTCACATAGCAGTGGTACAACTTGCTAACGCAGACCACTGACTCCCCGGATACCTCCACTTGGATTCCATTCCTTCACTCAGACAGCGGTACAACTTGCTATCCGCAGACCGCTGACTCTCATCACCTCCTCGTTTCTGTTGGACATTCCTCCTCACTATAGCAGTGGTACAACTTGCTACCGCAGACCACTGACTACCTTCACGTGTCCTTTGTCCATACAGTTCCTCGTGTATTGCTACCTCCATATTGCCAGTGCTGCTAGTCATAGACTTTCCTGAGCATCTCATCATCTGCTATTTCCTGTTCCGTGATCACCCTGCTACCAGAGTACCATATTACCACCTATACTGCTCTGGTAAGCCTATCACCTGGTGATCCCTGGGTAAAGACTCCTAGTGCCCGTGACACCTCATTCTAGCAGACTATCCGCCAGCCTGTATAGCTTCAATCGGTCTTTCAAAATGCACCTTTATATTAAAGCCTACCAATCCTCCACTTAACCATTTCACCATGTAGAATACCTCACCCTCTTTCATCATCCATCTCTCCCACTCTTGCTTCTTACCCTTAGATCCCCTTACATTGTGTAGATCTATGGATGAGATTCTATTGGTCGCGATCTCCCGCTGGACATCAACACAATACCCAACTGCATACATTGGCAGTTATTGCGGTAAAGAATCGCCACTCATTTCACTTCCTTCCTCTATAGCAGTGTTTCCCAACTCCAATCCTCAGGGACCCCTAACAGTGCACATTTTCCAGGAGCACAAGTGAAATAATTAGCACCACCTGTGGATCTTTCAAAATGTGTCAGTCAGTAATGAATACACCTGTGCTCCAGCAAAGAGATATGTAAAACCTGCACTGTTAGGGGTCCCTGAGGACTGGAGTTGTGAACCAGTGCTCTATTGGATGCGAGGAAAGATGAGAGGAGATTCCATCCTCAACACCAGAACAATGTGTCTTCGTGGACTGTTCCAGAGACACATTGCGGGGAGACTTCCCCTATTAGTAAGACCCATGTTGGCATGGATCTATATATAATACCTTTCATGGGAAGGCCAATTTCTCCCTTCCATGCAACTACCTGGGCCTACATTTAAGTAGAAAGACCATTTTGACATAAATGGAACTGCCCCTTAAAATGTGTAAACACTTTACTACCACTACAGTCATTAATCAAATCTGAGAGCTGTTTGTAGTTCTAAGGCTCTAAGACCTGAGCAAACGATTCCTGATCCCAGGACTGGACCTGCTAGAGCCAGCTGAAGCAATAATTCAATATTTCTAAGCATCAATTTGCAGAGTGGGACTAGAAATCAGGACATTATTAAATGTCAAGTTGTGTGAAGGGGTTAATGATTTTGTCTAACAAGTTAGAAACTGACATAAGATAAAATATCTCTTTTCCCTGTTTTATGAGAAACTCATATCATCCTCTCTGTGAGAAATGACTCAGGGGTATGATTGCAATTATGCCATGTTACTGGAACATGATTTCTAAGTGGGGAGGAACTCAGGGATGCTAAATTAACTGATCATTTTTGTGTTAATTAACATAAGATTCTTAGCAGTATTTATTAGAGGTAGTTGATGTACTGTACATATATAAATACTCTTTTACCGATATAACCTCTCTATAATTCTATTGCTGTTGGAGACTTTTAAAAATCTGTGTTGCATGCCCTAGGGAAGAGAATTAGACTTTCATAAAAGTAACCTAAAATCTAAATTTAGTCCAGAAATATCAACTACTGTAGTATACATTATGTTATTTATATTGGTAGCTACAGAATGTTTGTCTAATTTAAATACTGAATATTAATATATAATCCTTTATGAATTCTATGCATAGTAGAACTTAGAAACATTAAGGGCTAGATTTACTAATCTGCGGGTTTGAAAAAGTGGGGATGTTGCCCATAGCAACCAATCAGATTCTAGCTGTCATTTTGTAGACAGTACTAAATAAATGAAAGCTAGAATCTGATTGGTTGCTATAGACAACATCCCCACATTTTCAAACCCGCAGCTTAGTAAATCTAGTCCTAAGCGTGAGTATATCTCTTCTGTGATTTTAGCATATTTTAGGATTTTTTTCTAAAAAATCCAAAACCAAAACACACAAGGACGGTTTTGCCAAAACCAAAACTAAAACCAAAACACAAAGCTAATCCAGATCCAAAACCATAACCAGTTCATGGGGGTCAGTGAGCATCTCTAGTTATTATCTGTATGTATTAAATAATGAAAAATAATGTATTCTCAATTTGCACTTTGTGAGATACCCAAAGCAAACCACACGATCAATGAGAGACCTAGAGGTTCCCTTTAAAAATTATTTTAAAGTTAGACTTAGTAACTACATAAAACATAACATAATCTTATATTAATCCGAACATGGAAAAGGTTGCATTTGTCTCTAACACTTTTGTCCGTGTAAAAGAAAAGTTATGATAACAAAAAATAATATGGATGGACTTTTTCTTGAGTGACAGACACATTTTGTACAGGTATTAAATTGCCAAAGTTAATGCTTTTTGAAATTTTCAAAAATGATTTAATATATTAGGCTGCCAGTCAATGTTCTAATAAACAATGCCGGATTCTAAGTTTAAAATTGCTCTGCATGAATGGTTGTAAATGGTCCAAAAGCAAAATTAATAAAGCTGCTAAAATAATATATGTATATTAAAAAAAAAAAGGATAAAGTAACAAGATTGTTACATGTGTGCAGAGTGTCACCTTAATCCAGTTTAAAATTGTAAACAATGTAATACAATGAGAAATGTATTGAGACTTTTTCCAGTTTATGACACATAACAAAACATATATATTCCATTGTTGTTATGTTTTCTATTGACTTATTGTATGATTACTTTATAAAACTTTCAGCTAGAGTTTATTTATTTTTTTCCTTAACTTTATTTTATGTTATCAGGAAATCCCCAATGACAAAATCTTTACTTGTGACCGGTGTTCTAACCAATATGGGCCTGAGTCATTAAGGAGAGCAAGACAAAACCATGTTACAATGCAAGGGGTGAAAATTAGCTTATTATTTTGCATATAGGGAAAATACTGACTGCTTTTTCATGTAGTGCACAATACTTGATAGTTTTATTTTTACACTGAAATTTAAGGCCGATCTAGGACATGCCCTACCCCATATATAAATCTGTCCCCGCATTTAAAAATTACCACCCTCTCCAATGCAACATGGTTTGCCCAAGGTGCAAAGTTACTCATTTGTTTTGCTTTGCTCTCCTTAATGACTCAGGCCCTCTGTGTCAGACAGAGCAGTCCTTTCATGCCAGAGCAGGTTATATGAGGTAGAGTTGTCTAACATGTCCCTGGGCTACAGGCGAAAAAAAGATTTAATGGTTTAGTTGTTAAAAACAATAATACTGTTAAATAGAAAAATTTACAATGATTGAAAATGATAACCCCAATATTTCACTTTACCATCCGCACCAAACTAAAGTCCTTCTGCCCTTTCCTATTAATCCACCTCCTTAATCTTCTTCCACGCCCGTCAACCTTAAATTCGTCCCCATTGGTTTATCCTATTCCTGGTCCCTTGAATTTCCCATTATCCTCTGGTTTGTAGGGTGACAGTGAGTTCCTCTGAGCACTTTGTGTGATCTTATACTTAAGTAAGAATATTTCTCAACATTCCTATGTTTCATGGGAAACAAAATTCAGAAATTGACAAATTTGTAGACGTTATCCATGTCTATCTTGGCTATCTGTTGCATTCCCATGAACGGGGACACTGTACACCGCAATGCAGTAGACCATAAAACATCCATGTTGCCTTCATATAAAACAATGTTAGATGACCTAACTATCTTTTTGAAATGCAGACAGGTTACAGACCTAGAGTGGCACCAGCAGTCATGAACTGAGATGGAATTAGGCTTAAGTTGATGTTTGTCAAAATATGTATTCTCTGCCTTGGCATATTCAAGCAATAAATAATCAACTCCTTTTCATAAACTGAATGTGGCCCATCTGGATTTCAAGTTTTTGCTCCCAAGATATTTTAGTTGTTTCCTTTTCAATTCCCATGGCACCAAGCCTCCTCTAGCTTCTTCTAAGTAATTAAACAAACAAATAATTATCGTTATAACCAGTAAGTAAATATGATAATTGTCTTTTGATGTAGGTGGGCATACTTAAGAGAAAAATGTGGCAAGATTTTGAAACAATGGAGAGTCTGCCGTCCCTGGAATCCTACCTCTCCTCGGTCTTGTTTGAGGTTCTATGTTGAAGGTTCTATGTTCTATGTTGTATCAGAATCACTCTGTGTAATTGATGATACCTGCCAGCAGTTGGCGCTACTGAGTACTGAGGCGCGGAGTCTAACACGCCCTTGGTTTTCACCAGGAACCCCCGCAAGGAGGTATGGACTTTGCTGCAAGGGACGCGCAGGTCTCTGCCCTCAGTATCAGTCAGCTGGCGAGGTAACAATTGAGGCAGCTGTGACAGCCCACCAGGATGCAGGATGGAAGAGTAGTCAACAAGCCGGGTCACAACCTGAGGAACGGATTTAGACAAATCAGATGCAGGAGAATGTTCAGGAAGCCGGGTCAATACCAAATATCAGTCTAAGCCAGAATCAGGAACCAAAGGAGAAGTCAGGAATAAGCTGGGTCAGAATCCAAATAACAGCAACACAGGAACAAACGCTGGAGCAAGGCTGCAGACCAAATACTCTGGCACTGGACATGTGTCAGAGGCTGCTTTATATACCCTAAGGTGCCTCCTGATAGGGTTAGGGAGATTTTGGCGGTAACACATGCTGGCTGCAGACAGGTGAGCAGAGATAGCGTCCCGCTGCTAGGCAACAGGACGTGGTTGCTGAGAAGATGGAGGCGTCCGTCTCCTGCACCAAGTGTCAGTGCGGAGACGGCGCCTGACACTTTGCCTTAGGGAAACATTCTTAATTTGAGGGCTGAATATAAGACACACTGAATGATTTAGAGTACAACTTTTGGACTGTTCTTAAGTTGTTGACTGTCAACAACTTTGTGAATCAGGATAACCTACAAAAAAGGATCATGATACATCATGCTGTGAGCATGATTGCATCATGTTGGAGCATGCTCTGTACCTCGGGGGTGTGTCTAGTACTTGAAAAGCACTAGGCCATCCCCAATTTCCCACACCTCCCCTAAAAGCATGCCTGCATTGCCATGTGTAACCGTTACCAGTCCCAGGAGTCAGGATGTCAGGTTAGTCCACTAGAATCAGAATTATCTAACCTACGAGGTATGTCTATTAAATAACGAGACCGTGATTCCACCTAGTAAACAAAGAAGTCAGAACCGGTTATAACTGCATACATAGTAACTTTGATCCGGTCTGAATCTGCATGACAAGCTGCAACACTCTTTGGCCTTTAGTTGATTGTGAGTCGCTATTTAGTTTGGTTGTGTTTTTTGTAGAGTGCTGAAAAAATGCATCGGGACCTTGCATCGGCCCATTAGTACCAGCAATACAACTGTTGCCCTTTTAAGCATTCAGCATTCCAGTGCCGACCTATTCCCCTGTCTGCCATCATATCAACCATGCCGGAAATGTTATAAGTATTTCATTAAGTCTGCATTTTTCATATATTGCCATTACTTGTTTCTACATTTTAATGTCACTCTTATGCCGACTTTGATGTAGTTGCGCTTTCACACCCTACCCATTAAAACTACTTGCCAAGTGACAACAATACACATAGAATTTGACAGTAGGTAAGAACCAAACAATTCATCTATTCCTTAGCTGTTTTATATTTTACAGTATATACATATGAGCTGGGTCATTGTATCTAAGTGCTACATCAGCAATACAAATATCTGCTTGCTCTTTCAAGTGCAAAGACTTTAAAGTGCACCCATCCAAGACTTAGTGGAACCAGAAATTTTAAGAATATAAGCTCTATATTTAGTAAGAACCAATGACATCATTGAGGGACTTTTTCCACGCTTTAGCAACGCCACCAGTTTCTATCGACTACAAACATGTGATTCTTATAAATATTCTTTCTGCTCGCAAACTGTCTGTCTACACTGTGTGCAATCACCTAGCATTCAATGACTGCAGACATAAGCCACAATTAATTTTTTGCTTTTATTGATCATTTAAACAGTGTGGCATGGCGCAGAAGCAATCCTCATTTGCTTATTTAGCAACTCCTATCTTATAACATGTAGATTTATAAACATCTTAAATATTCAATGTTCACTAATTTGGGAAAATTAAGAGTTAGACAAAACAAACACATCACCATGTTAATTCCTTATGTAGATGTTTTCGCATGCTGCAGTATTTGTATAGGTTACGGTAACAGCTATTATGTTTGCTGTAAGAATAAAATTCCCTCAGTGTAAACAATTGCAATTTAAATGTACAATGCCCTGCTGACGTATACATCACTTCGTCCCCCTGTTGAGGAATGTGCAGAAACTAAGAAAAAAGCAATTTTCTAGCTGCAAATTGGAATGCCTGCCAACCAGTTAAATGCTGTACCACCAATTAGTGCCTGTGTCCTCCTGGGTATTAGAGGACTAGAAGTTTTCCTACACATGCAAATCACTGACTTACAGTTTTACTCTATATGCACAGAGTTTTAAAAGGGAAATGTGCTATTTTTCTGTTGTATGCAAATATACATCAAAATATTTCCCAAACATAAGGGATATTAATGAAAGGAACATTAAAACATACTTGCTAACTCTCCCAGAAAGTCCGGGAGACTCCCGAAATTTGGGTCAGTTTCCCGGGCTCCCGCGAGAGCTGGCATTTCTCCTGCATTCCGGAATTCACCGTGAATCGCGCCATTTGACGCAATTCTCGGTGAATCATGCCATTTTGGAGGGTGGGAGGGTGCCATTTTGGCCCCGCCCCCCATGAGGTAAATCACGTTTTTGGCGGAGGGACGGGGGCAAAATGATGCAATTGGCCCCGCCCCACCCCCTCCCGCCCTCCAGTCACGCCCCCTCTCCCTTAAACAAGTTTCCGGGAGTAGGCAAGTATGCATTAAAACCATGTTTTTTACTAAGGCTTACAGATGATACAGGCGCCGGGACCTTGCATCGCCCCCTTAGTAACACCAATATAACTGTTGCTCTTTTAAGCGTCCAGCATTTCAGTGCCAGCTTATTCCCCTGTCTGCCATTATATCAACCATGCCGGAAATGTTGTGTCTAAATATTTCATTAAGTCTGCATTTGTCACATGTGGCCATTACTAGTTTCAACATTTTAATGTCGCTCTCATGCCGACTTTTTTGTAGTCGCGCTTTCGTACCGCACCCATTAAAACTAAGCAACAACAATAAACATAGAATTTGACAGCAGGTAAGAACCAAACAACATATCTAGTTGTTACGACTCTGCCTATATTTTATATGTGACAGCAGTACCTCAAATCCACCAGAGGTGCTGCTGTTCTGCTCCTGAACTTCACACCATGCCTGTAGGAGTTAATCTCCTTGCCTGATTAGAACTGCACCTGTCTCACAGCTTCAAATACCTGCTTCAATCTTTGCTCTGTGCAGTTCATTGTTAATCCCTGGCTGCTGCTTGTTTCTCCCTGTTCCAGTGTTTGTGCTACTGCTGCTTGATCTCCCGTTGTGACCTCGGCCTGATTACCGGTTTATGCTTATTCGCCTGTGACCCTGAACTCTGCCTAGATACTGGATACTGCTTGAACTCTTGTTGCCCTGACCTCGGCCTGATTACTGATTTATGCTTGTTTGCTTGTGACCCTTAACTCTGCCTGGATACTGCTTTCTGCTTCAACTCTTGCTGCACAGACCTCTGCATGGTCACTGGACTCCGCTACTCTGTTTGCTTCCCTGGACAAACTCATCATCTTGGCAACAGGGTAACTCTATACTTGTTCATACATTTTAACTATATCTGTCATTGCTTGGAACCTATTGCTCTGTGGACTTTCCTGCCATTCATCTCACCTATTCATATTTGTGTATTGGAGTTATACATGTTTATGCTGCTACCTGAAAATCTGCATATTCCATGAACTGAATCCTTGCTCATATATTTTTCCTGAATAAAGACATTTGGCTTTTTTATTTCTGTTGCCGCTTCCTGAGTTTGCTAGGAATCATAACACTAGTCCTCCTATTTTTATTCCTGAAAACTTCACATTCTATTTCCTTACCATTTTTTCATCCTTAGCTGTTTTATATTTTACAATATATATGTATTTGGAAGGAGGTTGTTCCCTGTATATATGTGAAGTAGATTTCATTGTACATTCTGTGCACCAGAGTCTGTTGCGCCCATTTCAGTGGAATAAAGTGTGGTAATAATCTCTCTAAATGGTGCTAGTTGGTGAATAGAGCTGAGCAAATTGAGCAATTTAAGTTGAAATCCATCAGAGTTATTTAAATGTGGGTCTACCAAATCAATTTGCAAATCAAGCCTGATCAAATTAAAAGTCCAATAATTACTAACCTATAACCATAACCTTATACAATTAATATGTAGTAAGTTCCTGATTTATCCATCTTGGACAATTATAGGTAAATGCCCAAATTCTGGATTTGGAAACACTGCACGGAAAATCAGTCAGCACTTTTTATTGTGCAGGATTATGGGTCTAGCAGGAAATCTGCATGGTGGAAACATTGAAATTGTAACTTCAACATACAACCTTCTACCATGTTAGGACCACTCCCTCTATTTATTGCAATCTTTTATGTTTTGTCCTAAAATAATACTCAGTCAAGTCTCATGTCTTTATGGCATGTTTCCAAGTAAAGAAGGTCATAAAAATTACAATTTAGAGGATTTTTTTTTTGGCCTCTAAAGCTTCTCGGTTCTGCACAAGCCATTCATTACTGAAACTATGCAGATTCAACAAATTTGTAAAGTTATACATTTTACTATGTATGTGCTTTCGGAGAGTGCTCTAAGATGAGTCCTGCTGTACTTCCTTCTGTCTTACACTTCCAGCAGTGACGATTGGCATCGATGGTTGGAAATTTTAATTTGGATTTGTTACAAATATTAGGTGGTGATGACTGAGAACTTACAGTTTCCACTTCACAATTATCATCTGGTGCAGCTTTAGTCACAAAATGTACAATTAACTATTTTTTTGTTTCTTTTTTATGCTCCATCTGGTTTGTCAAGTCTTGCATGTTTCTCTGAAGGGAGACTATGATGCCTTTTCACATGTTGGATGAGGGTCAACGTTCCGAGTTTTGTGCCCTGATGACTTCAATTGATCCTTTGTGTATTATTATTTATTATTATTATTATCTTTAACTTATAAGGTGCCACAAAGGTTCCGCAGTGCCGTACATTACATATACAGAAAACAGAGAACCAAGACACAACATGATACAGAAAGAACAAAAATATATACAAACACAGGTGACAGGGTAAAGCAAATCAGATTATTTCTGGGACAGATAGTGAAAGGGATGGTAGAAATCAGCGAGAAGTAGGCCGAAGCTTAAGAAAACAGGGCTAGGGAAGCAGGCCAAGAGGTACAGAGGGTGATGAAATAGTAGAAGGAGCACACAAGGAAAGAGGGCCCTGCTCCTGAGAGCTTACATCCTAAAGGGAAGTGTACATACTAAACTCTTAACCATTGCCATGTCCTTGATGTTAATGCAAAAAATGTTGACTGGACTTTTAATTTCATGTAAAACATTTATTTCTTGAATTGGGAAAATAATTGGTGCCTATTTGCAAAGTTGTAGGTGATAGGGAACTAGCAGCCATGGCACTCTTTACTATTGCATTATTGGCTTCACTTTGCCTATGATAAATTACACTTCGACTCACAATGTAATGTTTTTGGTGAATGGGGAGTGGAGAAATGGTGAGCATTGTGCTTCTCAAATGCGATCAGTGGAGTAGGCTTTTTTTAATGCTTATTACATGTATAATTTTAAATGAGTTGGATGAGGATGCATCAGCAATATTTTTCATTGCTTCATTACTCATCAATTGATAATTTCATATGTACCAGCCACCAATTTAGATTAATTGAAGTTTGTCACAATTTTCTGGGGGGTATATTTCTGTTTTCCAAGCTGTCATTCTATTTAACAATAATCACAGCCAATGCAATAATCTTCATATACAATAAGGACTACAATTAGAGCGGAGAAACAACCTGACTAGTGATAGTGCCAAGTATGGAAAAATGGTCTTTGTTTTATAAAAACAAAAAACCCAGTTGAGATGACAATGTATTATATGGGTATTTGTACACTGAAATAGCAAATGGCACTAACGACAGGTTTTTGTGCCAGTCACTGCATTGTAAATAACTCAATAGCTAAGATAGAAAGCACTGTATTGCTTGTATATTTCAACACCAATATCATCATCATCATTTATTTATATAGCGCCAACATATCCGTAGCACTTTACAATTGGGGACAAACATAGTAAACTAATAAAAAAACTGTGTAAAATGGACAAAGAGGTGAGAAGGCCCTGCTCGCAAGCTTACAATCTATGGGACAATGGGAGTTTGACACATGAGGTTAAGTCTACATTTTGCATTTCGGCCCAGCCAGACTGCAAAGGTAAAAGTGACTCATAAGTTAAATGATCCTGTCACACAACAATGTTGGTCAACGGGTAGTTGTCTTGTGTGAAATTGTGTAATGGGTGGTAATAGGGTAATGTAGTGAGGTTAAGAGGGTGGTTGAGGAATATTATAAGAGGTGAGTTTTCAGAGAACACTTGAAAGTTTGTAGACCAGAGGAGAGTCTTATTGTGCGAGGGAGAGAATTCCATAGAGTGGATGCAGCCCGAAAAAAGTCCTGTAACCGGGAATGGGAGGATGTAATGAGGGTGGATGAGAGATGCAGATCTTGTCCAGAACAGAGTTGGCGAGTTGGGAGGAACAATGGTTTTTGAACTTATTACAGCACTGAATTAAATAAAAAGGGGGCAGGGATGAAGATAGGAGTATTTTTTACAATAGAAAAGAAGACATACAAAAATACATAGATTTTGAGTCATAATAGGGATAACTAAGAAAGATGTAAAATAGAAAAAGCAAACCAGGCAATACTGCTAAATAACACACGTTCGCAGATCAGGTATGAATATAAGAGTAGCATCAGGCCACTGTTAATGTGCTTCTTTTATAAGGCTATAGACACATGACATTTGTTTTCTCTTTGCTGATTGGCTTTTTATCATTCCATGCACTGTGATTGGCTGAATCAATTTGTCCATCTCTAGTCATTAGTCCATCCAATTTGGCTATCCATGTGTATGCTTTGAATACAGTTTCAGTCATTCGGTATTGAAAGCAAATTACTAAATCTGTCCACCTGTGGACATCTAAAATACAGCATAAAAGTCTTGCAATCTTGTACAAACCATCTTATTAGCAACTAAGAATTTGAATTATGATTGTGGTTGAAGTTTCCCTTTCATTTGGCGACTTAAATTAGCCTAGTAAAACACCATTTACATTTTAAATTATCAGACATAAAAACAACTTCATCCTTCTCCCGACGAAAGTAAAGATTTTTTAACCCCAATAATAAGCACAGCAACACTATAAACTATATACCACATAAATTCTATAGCAATTTTTTTTCAAAGGGTTCAATTTTGTTTCCTAAGGAAACTTTGAAAACATACCCAAGTGTTTTCCTAACCCTACTTTTAAATGCCTTTGTTAAACATATGCTAATTGCAATTGCAAGTGGCTGTGGAATACAGCTTCATTGTTCTAAAAATGAGGGTAATTATTTGCAAGTGTTACATTGTTTCTTAATAATAACAATTAAAACTAATTTGCGAATAAACTAGGAAGCACCTGGCATAACAGGTTTTCCACTGTCTAATTAAATCACAAGAAAGTGTAAATTAATATCTGAGTACGCCAATCAGTATTTTTCTTTATAAAATCTAATTGATCAAATTAATCATTTCCTTAAAGCTGCTCTTAATAGCAAGACAAATATTCGTAAAGTCCATGCAAAATTAAAATGCACTAACATAATAGATGCTAGAAATAAAACTGGAATTATCCAGATTAATTATCTTATACATATAATAAATAAACTTAAATTTTTTGGAAAGATCCATTAAAGCAGACTGTAGGTATTGATATTGTAAATAGTTGCTAGCTGTACTCATTGGGCCTGATTCATTAAGGAAAGTAATGCAAAACAAATGAGTAACTTTGAACCTTGGCAAAACCATGTTGTACTGGAGGGGGAGGTAATTTTTAAATGTGAGGACACATTTATAATTGGGGTAGAGCATGTCCTAGATCAACTTTTAATATCAGTGTAAAAATAAAGCTATCATGTATTTGCATCCTACATGACAAAACAGCAGTATTTCCCATATGTGCAAAATAATAAACTCATGCACCCCTTGCATTTTAACATGATTTTGCCAAGGTTCAAAGTTACTCATTTCTTTGCTTTAATTTCCTTAATGAATCAGGCCCATTGTTCACTTTCTTTTACTTGAAGAACAAGTAAATCTACTATTTAAAATTAATATACATGACAGGCTGTGCATTACTAAAATTAATAATGTACCCCCCAATAATGAATAATGTATACTTAACTACATATCTCTTTTGTGCTTCTTTCCACCCCTTTGAAAGTTGTTGCCATATTTGGAGGGTGGTGCTTCTCTATCTGAGCCTGTCCCTATTCTTCCATATTGACCAACTGCTTAGCATGATTCTTCATAATGTGCAGATTAGATGCAATTAGCACCATCTACTCTTACTCTAAAAGTCTTGCAAGTTACATTTATTAAAGTAAAACCTTGAATAAAGGCAAATTGTAGATCCAGACACATGAAACATTTTTAGTTTAATATTTATTTATTAGGTTATATGATTTGGTAAACAGTTGAGCACATTTTCATAACATATCACTTGAATGCGTGTATATTTCTTCAAAAGATATCAGAGATACATTTTTTCCAAATTCAGAAGAAAAAAAAAATAACAAGAGGGGGATATCCCTAAAAAGAAGAAGAGGGAGAGGGAACACTGCAAGTCCACCCGGGCTATGCCAGTAAAGAAGGTAAAGAAAATAGATACAAAGAGGGGGGAGCTACTCAATTAAGAATGTAGTCAGGGTTGAGTCAGTTAAAGGGATGGGGACTGGACTCCTTAACGGACTCTTTGGGCTAGATTTACTAAGCTGCGGGTTTGAAAAAGTGGAGATGTTGCCTATGGCAACCAATCAGATTCTAGCTTTCATTTATTTAGTACCTTCTACAAAATGACAGATAGAATCTGATTGGTTGCTATAGGCAACATCCCCACTTTTTCCAACCCGCAGCTTAGTAAGTCCAGCCCTTGGAGTTCAAACCACTTACACCATATAGCGTAGTAATCTGCAAACTTATCAGTTGCAGAGAATGTCAGCGCATCCATTGACTCTCTTGTAGATGGAGGTGTAGGAGACCTCCAGTGGATCGGGATTAGAATCATTTTTAATGATAGACCTTATATAAATAAATGATGATGAGGATGATGATAGTTTTATGACAACAGCAATAATAATAATAATAATACTAAATAATAATAAGTAGTATAAGTAGTAATAGTAATACTAGTATTATTCATAAACTTTGAAAATCTATAAAACAAAAAAAGTAAAATGAGTAATCACAAATGGGTGCAAAAATTAGAAATAAGGGATCCAAAGATCTACTCAGGTCTAAGTCTCTGGTGTAGTACATCTAGGTCCTCATTCATTAAGACACACAAAACTAAGTTAATGTGCAGGATTTTTTTTAAAAATGCACTTAAATTGGGCATACACATGTCGATATTCAACTACAAGCGGATGAAGAAATGTGTCTTGTTGAATACGAGTCTAAATACACTCTGCATACTACCCATTTGCCGTATTGAAACATACATACATACATACATACATATGTGAAATGTAAAGTACCAGCAGAACACACAGAAACATGTTTTAAATGATTGTCACCTGTTAATAGCATAGTGATTAATTAAAAAAAAAACTACATTGGACTACATGTATACGCCCATTAGCTACCCCGCTCTGCCCATGAAATCTTAACTGCCAGAAATGTCCTTTGGGTTCAAAGATAAATTGCATACACTTGTGTTTAGATAGAGCAAGTGGTAGCACGAGAGAAGTCTTGATTTCTGGCATGGGATAAGGTGATCATTCCAGAGGGAAGGCGACAGTCCTTGGCCGAACGCAGGGAATGGGCAGGAGTGTGGATGGAGAGGAGGTTAGAGATATAAGGGGCAGTGGAAAGAGATAGGGCCTTGTAGGTGAGGAGTTTAAAGAGTGTTCTGCAGGGGAAAGGGTGTCAGTGTAGGGCAAGGCAGAGGAAGAATGCCGTAAGAGAAAGTTAAGTCTCGTAGCTGCATTAAGAATAGAGGGAGGAGGGGCGAGATGGGAGTGGAGAGGCTGGTGAGGAGAAGGTTACAGTATTCGAGGCTGGATATGTAGATACACACTGCCAGCAAACGCTGTGTTACAGTAAAAATAACTCTAAAATGTACCATCTGCAAGTCCATTAGTCTTTATATTCTTCATAGGTATCAATGAACCATATCTAACTTTAACCAGTAATTCACCACCTCGTTTAAACTCAGTGCAGAGTCCTCAAACCATGGGTAGAGCATATAACTCCTGTGTGTATGTAACATAAAACAGATAAGAGTTCTCACAGCTAAACACATATTTAGTAAGCCAGACCATGGTTTACTGTGACTTTTGAAACCCTCTTCTCAGAGAGCACAGAACTAATAGTATCTGTTCACATAAATAACAAAACTGTAATCACCATTGGCTTATCGACCCTGGAAAAAGACATAGGGGTAGAGTTCTCAAACCTTCTCAAAATGGACAGTGGAGGTGTTGCCCATAACAACCAATAAGATTCTAGTTATCATTTATCGATTATGCTCTAGAAAATGATAGCTACAATCTGATTGGTTGCTGTGGGCAAACCTCCACCTTTCCTTTCTTTAGAAGGTTTAATAAATCTACTCCATAGTTGTAGAAATTATGGTGTCTGCTTGTGATAAAACTAAACAAAAAAGTGGGAATTATTAGGCACTGAGGCCTGTACTAACTGTACTGCACGCAGCATTGCCCATGTATACCATGCATGCTGGTCCAGCCCGCTGGTGGCGTGGTGTGGAAACCCCCCTCTACAAATCCTGTGTTTGCCCCTGAGATCTATGTGGTCTTGGGCATGTGATATGTCTCTTTTTCTCTCTCCGTGCAGCGATCGCCAAAACCAGATTGTCAATGTAAAAAGATGTCTGAAAATGGTCAGTGTAAAACAATGCAAATATGTAAGCAATATGAAAGAAATTAAATATGATGATGATGATAGGGAAACTGCATTATGGATGCAAAGCTCTACTGATAATAGCAGATTTAAGAATCTTTGGCAAAAAAAAAATTGCATGAAAAGATCATAAAGTCCTCATATCAATATTAACATGGAATCAATTTTAAATGGAAAAGAAGAATCAGGTCAAGTATAGGTCAATATTGTATTAGCTGAAGAATTGGGCAATTACTATAATGTGTCCTGTGTGAAATAATATTTTCCATAGTTCCGGCACTCAGTTAGTAAACGAAAAACGTGGACTTGATTTGTCATCAAACTGTATCATACCAGAAATGCAAAAATAAATCATTTTACCTAGGAAAGGAACATCCTAAAGCCGGTTTAACACTTTTTTTATTCTCAATTTAAGAAGAATATTTTGAATGAAAAATGAGGTTCATGTACAATGCTAAGTGCCTCTTTAAGTGCAATGCTTTCTCCAGGGCTTCTTGGCATTATTTTAAATTGATGGCGCTGAATTTCATATTCAGTCATTTTAAGAGAGAAGGGAATTAGGAACGGATTTATAGATAATATGCTTACATATATTACAATTACTATTGATGGCAAGGGCTTAAAACCAGTGGAAAAAGAGACATCTTATTTACATTTTTTTATAGCGAATACATCGTTTTACAGTGCTGTACACAGTTTCCATCCTTATTTCATCGTACAATCTGCGTTGTGGCGCAAGGAGACAGATGGGGACAGTTATGAAAATTGGTGCACAGGAAGCTGTTGTGTTATTCATAGCAAATTGCTAGTTTCTTTAGGAGCAGTTGGAAGAATAAGGAATCAACATTACAGAACATTAATAATGAAAACCTTGGCAGGTAGTGTTCAATGTGGGAGCAAACTATGAATTACATGTAATCATGTGCACAATACTATTACAAAATTTACATCAAGACTTACAGGTAAAGAACCCCCGTGAAAGTAGCTATATTATATATCTTCTATAATGCATGTGGGCTTGTGACTAGAATAATGAAGGGCCGATTTAAAGAACACAGGAAGATTATTCTGAAGAATATTCAGGACCACGGTGTGACATTTCTTGAAATAAGCGTAATAGCAACACAAAAGTTTGATAGGGATTAAGAGTATTAAAGTTATAGAGAGTTGCCAGTTGGTAGAGAAACGCGTCAAACAAAGCTTAAGCGGACTTATTAATTGAGAGGCTGCATTGACAGCTATTTATTGGTGCTTTGGATATATATATATATATATATATATATATATATATATATACATACATATATATATATAATTTTTTTCTTGTTCATTGTATACACTCAAATAGAGGTCTATTGCATTAATTTGCCCATTCATCAATTTGAACATATGTATAACATGTATTAAATCTAAGCAATGTCTTGCTCATATGGTTTAAACACTTACCCATTCATTCTACTTATTTGAACTTTTTTGCCCTTGTTAGAGAGTTGGTGCTGTGAGAAAGTCACACCTGCGAGTACCTACTATCAGGACTGGATTAAGGCTTTGGGGGGGCCGGGGCACTTAGACAGGGTTGACCCCCATGATATAACATGGTTATCATTTTAGACAAGTATCTGCAGCCAATGATGGAAGGTGGCTGGTCGGTGGAGGGGCCAGCCACCATGTGATAGAAACTTCGGCTAGTGCAGTCTTTGTTCTGTCCAGAACCCCAAACCTGGCCAGCATGGATGAGCCTGGGAAAACTATTATTTTAAATTATAAATAAATGTTTTTTTTAAGCAGCTGCTCTTTCTCGGTGGACAATTGAGACATGGGAGCCCAGGCCACATGCTCCCTGTGACGATTCTATCTAGCAAGTGACCCCTGACCTTGGCCTGTACTGTGGATTCGCTGTCAGCCATAACCCTCTGCTCCTGGGTTCTCCACAGCTGGTACACATCACACGACCCTGTAGTCTGCGACCAAGTCTGTCCCCACCACTAGGGGCTCCAGTGAACACCAGACTGTCAGAGCAGACTCCGTTTTTTTTTGTACTGGCTGGAGGGGTTCCTGACAATAAGCAAGATAGAACTTTGCAAACATTTGTTTTCATTTGGAAAAGCAAATTTGCTGTTAGGCTTCATATAATACAACAAATGTAACCTTCTATCTCGCATACTAATGACAGTAATAAAATATTTTTTTATAAATACACACACAAAATCCTATAAAATATCCATGATCAATGAAGTAAGTATCCAGCAGCTTCAGAGATGAAATCGTATTCAAAAGTGGCCAGAGAGTGCTGACAATTGCAGTCATCATCAGAAAGATCTTGGCCCTAGACCGTAAAAGACTTATGTGGGTCTACGTTAAGGTTTGTGAACATGTGCTTACAGTGTTCAGCCTCCGTTAGAATCCTCCTCATCGCGCCTCTTCAGGGGCAAGCTAGCACAACTCTGCATAGGTGTAGGCAGAGAAGGGCTGGCAAATTTTAGCCCGGGGGGCAAGACTCGACTCAGCAGCCTATTAAGCACATTTTAAAGGAAAAAAAATGCAGGTGAGCCAGCCCAAGGTAGCCCACTATGGGACCAGCCCGGGGAGGCAGATGCCCCCAAGCCCGCAGCCCAGCCTTCCCCTGGGTGTAGGTTTTTGCAGGTTTATTGTGGGCATGAAGAAAGCGAAATCACACAATTTACGCTACACAATATGGCATATTTTCACTTCTGCTTCAAGTCCTGATTATATAGGGCAAATAGAATATTTGTTATTGAACAAATATGCACTCATTATATATATTATAATCCATTATTATAATATATGTGTGGTAGAGGTACACAAACCTGTTTTTATTATTAATAAAGGTGTTTTATTTTATTTTGCATGAGCTTCTCCCCTTAGCTTTCATATCTCTACCCTGTTCTTCACAAGAGCTCTTGATCCCTAACAGAGGAGAACTCAAGAACATAATATATTATTTCTGGCAATATATGTATTTGAAAGGATTCCAAGGATGAATTCACATTGTCTTATCTGGGACACAGTAAATTACATATTTTTGGAGTGCTATTGGCTTCTTTTGTATATGTGTTACCCATAGCAAGTCGACATTAACTTTTATTTTCTAAACAGCACTAAACTATGGCAGAATATGATTGGTTCTGATGGAGAAGAATATATTTTTCCTGTACACCAACGTTTATAAATGTCTCCCTATTAAACAAGCTCACGTACAAGAGCTACTAACTGCTTTGACAGATAACTGTATAAAAGTCCTCATAACTTTTGTTGGTTTTCCCAGATGCCAGGCTGCCCACGGCTCTACAAGACAGCTCTGTGATCTATGGTGCCACTCACTTTACACCTATTTACTGTATGGAGGCAGTGGCGGAACTACCATTGGTGCAGCAAGTGGGGTCATGCAAATAATCGAGCCCGATGCACAAAGAACTAGTGAGCTGTGGGACCCAGTACCCTCCTTCCCGCTCTACTGCACCGGGGCCCACAGCTCGCTAGTTCCGCTTCTGTATGGAGGAGGCATTTTCTCTTAGAAGAGGTTGTCCAAAAGCGAACAACCCTTTTAAAAGTGGCAGACTGCATTGTCATTCATTAGATTTATGCACAAGAAGTCTGATATGCGTAGGAAAATATGTCCCCGGGCGGTCAGCACTTTATCTCAGATATTGTTAGTTCTGATAGGCGCCAAAAATATATTTGTGAACATCATTTGTAACACTAATAAACCAATTTGTATTTTATTTTTAGTGGTTCTTTAGCCACTTAACTACTTCTTCCACTAGAATCGATGGCATCCATAAAATTAGGCACATCTCCACTTGTTCAAACCCACAGTTTAGTAAATATACCCCTTTGAGTTGGGAATAGAATGCAACAAAATTTTTTGTAGTAATTCTCCAATTGTCTAGGAGATTAAATCTCCTGAGTAAATGCCTAATTTAGTTGGTTGCCCTCTCCATAGCAGGCAGAGCTAAAATCCCTTTCCAGCAATACAGAATCATATTTACGAGAGTCAAATTTTGCAAGCATCTTCGTCATAAAAACATGTTGATTTTCGTTGGAGACATTTAATGTACCAATTACTAACTCTTTAGCAATGAAAGATCTTTTCAAATAGTGTATTGCCTATGAGAGTCTATAATTATTATTATTATTACTATTATCATTTTTAGTTTTGTTTCTTATTTCCACAGTGCCCGTCAGTGGGGAAAACAGGGCACTCATAAAACAAGGGCTTAAGGTAAGGTAAACAAGATAAATACATATTTGAAAATAAAGGTTAGGGAGGACCTTACTCATGAGAGAGCTTGTGATTTAGTAATTTAATATCATGTTCCATTATAACTTAGCTGATAGAATTTTTAGTGTTTATGTAGCATGATGGCAACTTTTGTTCTCTTTTGCACAGAGGTCCAGAAAATGATGTGTATGATTCCAAAATTCTATTTGTATTGCACCTTCCAAACCTCTAGAGGGCTAGCTACCTTTTCCTGTAGGAGTTTAAACCCCTCTCATTCAATTACTTTAAGAGGTAATGGAGATAAACATTTCAGTGTACATTACAAATATCACAACTGCGCACACAAAGGAATAGGAAAATGAATTGGTTCTGCCATATCAAGTATAAGACCTGTAAAGAAAGACAGAGGGGATTAGAGGGGTAATATAAACATAATGGGTCTGATTCATTAAGGAAAATATATTTCAATATGTGCCATATTTTACATAATATCACACTGCGCGTGCCCAGGAGCGAACTGTACACCAATGAACGCAAGAGCATCCACTTGATCTTCAGCAAGAGATGTTTCTTCAGATCTGCTTGTAGTTGAATACGAATGTACGTATGCCCGATTTACATACCTTTTCATTAAAAACGCCTTGATTTTACGGCCCTTAATGAAACAAGTCCATTAACCATACGTTAACAACAATGTTTTTATCAATGGAAAAATGGGGCCCTTTCCACACAATAAGAGGAACAAACTAAAGTGTATATTACCAAAAAGTCCTATAGGGTATCTGAGGATATGACTGTAAGGGGGGTATTCAATTGTTAGCGAGATCGCTGAAATACTCGCGCTCCACAAATATTACCGTTAATACGGTAATATTGCGCGTAAATACCGTTAATACGGTAATCTACTCGCTGGATTTCAGCTCGCAGCTCAGGAAGCTGCGAGCTGAAATACAGCGAGATATTACCGTATTAACGGTAATATTTTTGGAGCGCGAGTAATTCAGCGATCTCGCTAACAATTGAATACCCCCCTAAGTGTTGCCTTATATCCCTCTCATCTGAAGATTTTGTCCTCTCTATTCTCCAGATCTTCATGAAGAAATCTTAAGCAGTTGATATCATCCTGCAATTATCATCTTCTAAAATTGCAGAGCATTGAAATCAGGTTTTGGAAGGTGGTGGTGGGGGGTAGAAGTACTTTAATTTCCTAAAAATTATTGGTTATGGGCAGCAATTGGCAGGACATCTCCAATTCAAACTTTCTATATGTATTATATAGTGTGGCTTTTAGAATATATAGGTTAAAGATTCACACTTGTTAGATCGTTCTGTGCCTTCCTGCATCTTATTTGTTTATTATGCATTTCAAAAACCTGCTCCTCTGTATTATACAAAGAACTTTGCACCACAGAGTAGCAAAAATGATGCTTAAGAAACTTTTTTAGTCTCCTCTTCCAATTTCTCCGCACAGACAGCTGGAAATTATCACAGTGTAGAGGGCACTTGTGATTCCTCAGAAATAAAACTATGTGAAGTGATGACATAATACTATACAATGGAGTGATGAAAACTCAGACAATTATGCTGTACTTAGTTCACAACAAATAAATATCTTCTGGCTGTGGACCAAAATTACTTTTAGTGCAATGTAATCTTAGAAATCTCCATAATGTCTTTCTTATGACTTTACCATTCTCAACTAGTGGGGATAAGTAGACACTGGCTTTGTCT
This sequence comes from Mixophyes fleayi, assembly GCF_038048845.1. Taxonomy (NCBI): domain Eukaryota; kingdom Metazoa; phylum Chordata; class Amphibia; order Anura; family Limnodynastidae; genus Mixophyes; species Mixophyes fleayi. The sequence goes on along the minus strand of NC_134411.1, from coordinate 83,652,982 downwards.
ACCGATCAGCCCACAGGGATAGGATAATAAGTGTCAGCAGCGTTGGTGGTAGAAGCTTTTAGACTTAGCCACTGTGTTGGTTTTATTTCAGGACTTGTTGTAACAGTTGATATATACATATATCCAGTTGCTCACTGCTGATACTGACTACAACAGACATGCAGTATTGCAAGCTTATGCAGTTAATGTACTTAAAACTATTATAGTACATTCAAATATACAGATGGTAGTAAGCTTAAAGGATGCAGCTTCTAGTTATCACGTCTTTACAGTTCAACTGTCACTTGAAGAATCTGCTGAGAGCTTAACTTCCTGTCAGTGCATGCTCAGTCAGGCGTGGGCTGGGAGAGGGAAGCCCTGGGGGCACACAGGCGGCCACATCGCATGAAACGGGATGCGGCAGTGTCATTGATGACGCGGCCGTATCCCCTGTCATGTGATGCGGCCGCCTGTGCGCTGACGCGGCCGCATCTGATGTCATCAGATGCGGCCGCTAGTGAAAATGTGCTATATTGCACCCGGGGGGCGGCCGGCCAGCCTACCCCCCGGCCCTAATAGCGGTCTGACCGAGCGGCCCAGATGGCTAGAGGCTGCCCCACTTCCTGTCATCACTAGACCACAGGGGACACCACTGCCAAGATAGGAGACGGAGCATAAGCATATTAACAGGATTGAACTCTCCATTGTTAGTAATTCATTACAGGAAAAATATCATTGTGTAAAGACAACATATTTACCTTAGGGATCAAGGATCCCTATTTTAACCGCTGTTCATTGTACTGTGAATGCAGATCCTGCAGAATATAGAGTGTTGTATAGCAAGACCCCCTTTGTGGAAACCTTAAATCAGGCTTGGCTAACCTGTGACACTCCAGGTGTTGTGAAACTACAAGCCCCAGCATGCTTTGCCCATATACAGCAGCTTATTGCTGGAAGGCGATGCTGGGACTTGTAGTCTCACAACACCTGGAGTGCCACAGGTTAGCCAAGCCTGCCTTAAATGCTTCTCTGGTTCTTCCAAAATGTTAAGTTGATTCATTCACTTCATAGAAGCATGAAAATATGTTGAACCACTGAAAATATTTGCAAAACGGAAAAGCAGAATCATCCCCCTTTACAAGTCGTATTAATTTGGAAATTCTTAAGAATGTTCCAAAGAACATTATGAACAACACCTAAAATAGACGAATGCCTGCCTTCTCACAGCTTCTAAACAAACATTCCCTGTGTGATATACATTTAGGCTTAGTTTTTGACAGATGTGAATATAAATTTTACCACAGGATATAATTACAAAATGTGTCTGAGACTTGACTGCTAATAATATACAGTTCTCACTCTTGTAAGTTTTCCAAGCTGTCTGTTCCTGACTCAGTTTTTTTTTTTTCTCCTATACCTCCTTATTTTTTATTTTCCTCCGGCTCCAGTGGGATCAGTAAAGTACGATTTATAGATGCTGCAAACCCAAGGCAGTTCCTTCTACTCTCACTTCGGTGCTTTGGGATTTGCAGCGTATTGCCTCTTTTATTTTTTACAAAAAAAGTACTGTATCCCTCAGCTTGCTTTAAACTATTTTTTTTTCGTGTGTGTGGAGAAGGGGCTGCGGTGGGTCTTTTGATGCTCTAACACAAAAGGTTGTTATTTGCAGCTTGATAGACTGGCAACCAGACTCAAATATAAAGTATTAATATATTCAGTTTCACCATAAATAAATCTTGCATCAAGATAGGTCTAATAAATTACATCAAAAGTCAATTAAAGGCTTATGGTTGGCTATCATTAAATAATAGTGGATTAATTGATTTCGAAATGTTTGCTTTTCCAGAGAGCTATGAATATTTCACTAAATTATATTTATGCATATACAACAAGAATGGCAATCTTTGGATCTATAAAATGTTAACGAAATATAAGGTACTTTAGCAGCGGCAGTTTATTAGGCTACAGAAAATGTCTCCCAATGCAACATATTTAATGATTTTAAAAAAGTAAAAAAAAACAAAACCAGATCAGCGTGCCGATTCATGTGTATACACTAGACACGTTTTACACGATTTATCTTTCAGATCTGTGTTCTTCATCTGTCATAACTAGAGATGCTCATTGACCCCCGTGAACTGGTTTTGGTTTGGGATCTAGATTAGCTTCGTGTTTTGGTTTTGGTTTTGGCAAAACCGCCCTCGTGTGTTTTGGTTTTGAATTTTTTAGAAATAATGCTAAAATATTCTAAAATCACATAATTTTGCTCTTTTTTTGCTCCTTCATTATTATTATTAACCTCAATAACACTAATTTCAAGTCATTTTGACCACCTCACAAGTCACATTATTATTTTCATACACTTTCGGACAAATACTGCAGCGACCTGGCTGGATGGTAAGCGACAGAGTAATGACTCGAACACACGGCAGTTCCTAGCACATCTAGGGCACATTGGCACACAGCAGTGTCAGAAAAGAAAAATGGGGGTCCGCCCTCCCTCCCACCCCTTGCTATGTTGGATCTTAAAAAGGAATTAAAAACTCGCGAGATGCGACGGCGTCACAATGACATTTTGCCTCGTTTTCAATTCCGAGGGCATGAGACAGTACCGAGCCGGCTCAGCTCAGTACTCGGATCCCCTAAGTTCGGGTGTGTTCGGTTCTCGAGGAACTGAGCCTGAGCGTCTCTCTAGTCATAACCATCGGATGAAAAGATCGTGACTCTTCACACTCCACAGAGTTCCATGTGTACTGACAGTCGTGAGTGCATACTCACCGCAGAATTGGAATGACATTGTTCCATCATTGAAAGAGATTTTTAGTCTGATTTAAAAATGAAATGAAACTGTTCAATGTGTTTCGGAATGATAATCGTTCATCGTTGGAGCGTACAGGCGAATGTGATATGAGGCTAACCAGTCATTTTATCCTCTGATTGGCCCAATAATCATCTGAAAACATTGTAGTATTTACCCAACATAAGAGGGTTTGAGTAAACTATTGCACCTCCCAAAAATGATTCTACCTGGCACTATTCAGACTACAATTCTGAATTAACAAGTTCTGCCTGAATTGTCTTGCTTTGACTACATGAAGAACTTGGAGCAGTGGTTTAGTGAGTTTTTATAGATGGTCAACGTGGAGCAGTGAAATGTGGACCCTAGATAGGGAGCCTGGAACATGGGACCCATTTTTAACCCTATTTATACACTGTAATAAATGCTCCAAAAATGTTTGATCCATATCCATCTTCTTTTGTTTTACTATTAAAAAAAATAAATAAATCATAAAACATTGAATCAACTAACTTTGTGTGTGCACATAAATATCTAATTTTCTTTATTTCTATTTTCTTTTTTTTTTGTCTATTTTTTTATTTCTATTTTTTAAAATCAAACCATACTGTTACCTGTTGCTATTTTTTTCCCGATTAGATAGAATTATTTGTACAGGACTAGAGAGAATAAATACATTTCTTGTTTAGTTCATTTTTTTTCTTTGATGTTCTATTGTTTATAATGCTAAATGTAATGTTTTTTTGTTATGGTTCAACACACTTTATCTTGCCGCTTTCGATATACAAGAACATTGCAGGAAAATGTTATAGATTTAATCTTCCTTTGCTAACTTGGCATATAATAAATTCAACAATTGGGGTATTGTATAAGAGAGCTTAGAATAAAAAAAAGGCTTAAAGTATGGGAAATAATGAATTATATTGTAGGCTATCAAGATAACATAATATTAATAAGGTTATAATGTTCTGTAATAAACCACTATCATCCCAAACAGGTAAATTGCTTTAAAGAGGATACCTAAACCCCTCCTGTAAGATTCTAGAACTACCACAGTTTCCAACATACATACTTTCAAACATTGTATTCTCCTGACCTGGTGTTTTGAATATTTTCAAAGGGGATGGTACCAATTGCTTGGATAGCTATGGCATCCACTAATTGTCCCACAACATAAACTAGTACAGTAGCCTATATTCAGAATCTCAGGGAAGCAATGAGGCAACTTTAAAGTTCTCCTAGCCGTTTTATGGGAACATAAAGAAAATCAAACTCCACCACCATAGAACAAATAAAGTAGACAGAAACAAGCTTTAAAACATACTCCATTATTTAAGTCGTTGAAAAATTAATTAATTGGATAATATCAATACCTGTGGCTTGCTGGTGGCCAATGGATTTCTCCATACACTACTTCCTCCTGGAGGGATAGATAGATGCATACTACTCTGCCCTGTTCCCTTGTCTCCATTGGGGAAGGGAAGGCTGCCTCTAAGGGTACCCCTTAGATTGTACGCTCCTTTGAGCAGGGCCATCTCTCCTCCTGTTTACACCACTTCTAACTCTGCTCTCCAGCTACCTAGCCCTCCTCCTCTAGGACCGTCCACCCCCTGTCCCCTCTCGCTCCCTCCTCTCCCCTCTAGGGGTCTCCCTGTCATCCGCGCCCTCCCTCTTGGGCTCTGTCGTATGCAGATCTTCCCTCTCCCCTCCCCCGCCCTCTCTAGCTGTGCTTTGAGCTTACTGAGTTACTGTGCTTATTGTTTACTGTACTGTGCTGTCTCACCTCGTATTGTAATTGTTTGTCCTTGTACGACGCTATGGACACCTAGTGGCGCCCTATAAATAAAAATTAATAAATAATAATAAAAAGGGTAGGTTAATTGGCTGCTAACAAATTGACCCTAGTCTCTCTCCATCTATCTGCCTGTGCGTGTGTGTTAGGGAATTTAGACTGTAAGCTTCAATGGGGCAGGGACTGATGTAAGTGAGTTCTCTGTACAGCGCTCCGGAATTAGTGGCGCTATATAAATAAATGGTAATAATAATAAGGGTCTAATGATGGGGATTTTGGATTACCTTGGCCCTACCTTGTATCAGGTTGGGCTTTAAGAAGTCCATAATGGCATTGGCATAGTTATTTTATTGATCTTCAGCCTCACACAAAACCACATGGGGTTTGGAAACTTCCCATGTCATGTTGTGATTAAATTTGCCAGAATATTTAGTAAACTACCCTGCAATAACAGTTGAAGAGGAGCAATGAGCAACAACTGTAAAAGCCAATCTTTGGTAAGAGAATACCTTAATAAATGTACTGAACATTAGACATATAAAAAAGTGAGAAACAGCATGTAAATGAAAAATACTATTTTTCCAAATATACACCAATACACAATGTATTGCTGCAATGATTATAAACCATTTGGACACATAATTAAATCTACAAGTCATGACCATGAGCAAGTTATAGCAATATATTTGGCAGCACAGTGGCTCAGTGGTCAGCACTTCTGCCTCACAGCACTGGGGATATAATTTTGATTCCCGACCATGGCCTTATCTGTGTGGAGTTTGTATGTTCTCCCCGTGTTTTTGTGAATTTCCTTCAGGTGCCCCGGTTTCCTCCCACACACTCCACAAACATACTGGTAGGTTAATTGGCTGCTGATAAATGAGTATTTATGTAATATAATTAATGTACCATTTATGAACCAATACATATAGGGCACTAGTATGCTTGCTGACACAACAGAATATTAAAGTCTCTTAATCGATAATGTTACTAACATATCTAAACCTCCTTGTATGTTTGCTACTACATCTTACTGCCAGGAATCTATGCTTCATCAGGAATGACTATCGGTGAGCCTGCTGGATCAGGGAGACTGAATTCTAGGTCCCTACCAACTTAGAAGTGAGCCCCTTCACCCTACCCCTCTCTATCTTCCCTTTTGTTCTTGCCACCACCCCTTATACCAACCACCCTTGCTCCTGTTCAGGATTTTAGTTAATATTGAAGGCATTGATTGCTTACTTTTTTTTTGCTTACATCTTCCTTTATTATTTATTATTAATATATTATAATTTTCTGGGGGGCAAGCCTCGACTCCGCAGCCCATTTTAAAGGGAAAAACATGCAGGTGGCCCAGTGATCCAGCTCAAGTTAGCTCACTATGGGACCGGCCTAGGGGGGCATATGTCATAGGGTTATGTGTGTGTATTTAACAAAAAGTATTACTTTCAAACGCTAGAAGGAAGGATATATCTGCTGTATTATATGAAGTCTAATTGTAAATGCATTTTTCCTTTTAAAATAAATGTTTACAAAGTTTAATAGTGCTTATGGCCTGGGTCTATGTATGAGGATGTGGGTGTAAGTAATTGATCCATTTGCATTTACTTACACCCACATCCTGGAGCAGATGCCTAGCAGAATGAACCTTGGGAGGAGCGCAACTCAGCATACGGGCTGAAATATGATATTTTTGTGCATGCATTTTTTGATGCGTCCAAGTTGCGTTTAACTCTGCAACAGGCCCTGTGACTCTATCAAGTCTCTCAGGGTTCAGTAGCTGATGATCTATGCAAGGGAGGTTAGGCTTACAGGCCAGGCTTACAGAAGTACCAGGATTACAAATGTGCAAGACATTTTTCACATACGTATGTGATTATTTACAATCTCAGGTTTTTGGGACTGGGACTTTCCATAATGATCTTGAGTGAAGTTAGCTGTACTGTGATACACATACACTCGTGATAATGAAAGTGCTTTGCTTTGCTCACCAAAATTGAAATTGCAAACAGATGACAGGCATAAAAAGTCTCCTATAACACCCATAGCAGCTAACAGGATAGTTACTTTATTAATTGAAGTCAGTGATAGAGATGATCTAAATATTTGGGCATATTTCAAGTTTCTACAAATGTTCATGTTTCCCGGCTGCCAATTTTGTTCAGTGGTTTTCAGCTGACAAACATTTGGCAAACGCAGTGCTCAAAAAAAGTTGTTTTTTTTACAGTGTTTTAGAACTAGGAAAAAAGCAGAATGCAAGAATTCGTCACATAAGCTGAGATTTCAGTAACTACTCCTTCTGCTAAGCAGCAGTGCCATTCTAGTGTATAGCAATATACAGTAGTGGCAGGAATGGTTTGTGCTGCTGTTGCTGGCCAAACTTAGTACTACCGGCATTTGAGGAGCTAAAAAATAATCTACTACTAATAAGGAAACTAGGGTGCTGGGGTGATGTGAGGGCAGGTGTAAAAGACAAGGTCAAGGTGGGGGGGAGGTAGTTTGAAGGGTCTATTTACCTTAAGGCAACTTACCATAGATCTAATTAGATGCTCTAAAATGTCTAGCCTTATACCTATCACTCAACCATCATCTTCACCTGTTTTATTATTTTAATATAATCCATAAAGGATTTGCAACCTCTTTTTTTTAGAAACAGGAATGGGTACTATATTGATATATTAATATATACCTGTGTGTCAATAATATGGTTAAACTTTCTTTCTCTGTATTATATTTTATGAATAGCAATGACAAGACAGAGTAATTGAGCTCAACACCACCCCATAGAATACATAGAATCTTTTGTTCAGAATGAAACAAGCTTTGCTCTATCTTGCCAATGAATCTGAACGGAGGGGAGACTTTCTCAGAAACATGGCAGCTTCAAGTATTTTTGATTTATATTCTCATTGAACACAACTGCTTCAATAGTCAAAGAAAGGTGAGACATACCCTGTCCTCTGGGCAATATCAAACATGTAATATTTTTAGGTCAAGTACCTCTTTATGGTAGACCTCAGTTAGGAAAGAGGAGTAAGATATTAAGATAATTTCCAAAGAACCATTTCTAACGTATTTGTCGTTGACTAGCCGTGGCATCTAGCATGTTGCCTAATCTGCCAGCAATTGTTTTTAACTCCTGCACTCAACTGCAATAAAATCAAGTAGCACACCAACCAACGCTGTCATACCTCTTAACTTGCCCTGTCTACGAAACAAAAGTTGGCATGCCCATGAATATTTAAAAGAAAATTCCTCACCCAGTCCTTCTTATCTACAGGTACCTGTATCAAGTGGCATATCAAAGCAATAGAACATGACAAACTGGTTTAGATTCTTAGAGGCGCTGACATTCTGTAGAACATCTGCATTAAAATATAATTATGTGTAATGATGCAAACAGCATACTTGACAGAGATGTTGGAGCAGATAGTCAGTAAAATGATTTCAGGCTAAAAGGAGTATGACAATTCCTGATTTATGGATTGTGGATACCAAGTACTAAATCTTTGATGAAGTGTCTTTATTTTGTATGATAACCTTTTGGAAATATGGGTGCCTCAGACAAGTATTCAATTTATTTTGAGTGTCTTAAGTTTGAAAGGTAATTTCAGATTGAGACGGAATTCTTAAATCTGTGATTAGATTTCCCTTGTAGGAATGCTAAGAAGCAGAGAATAGCTTTTAATTAGTTGTGCATATCTCAACCATGTTTTCCAACACAGGCATTAGTTTCTCGCTGAGCCGTGAAAGTTTATAAGGTATTTTTTTTTATATCTGTGAGCAGGGATACAGCATATAATATAAGACTCTAAAAGGTAATATTTTAATCACGTTTGGGCTTACAATCTAATTTTGGTGACTGAGACATGAGTCTTAAGATGCTGACAATGAACAAGGGTCTGCAGAGAATATATCAATAAGATTGCTGTCCAATCAGCACCCTTGACCACCGAGCCATTTATTTCTTTAAAAAACACAGTATTGTTCTATTTTGTAATTTATTATTATATAATATTAAAAATAAACAGCAGTAGTACTTAGTATTAAGTTATGTACTGCACTGTTCTATAATGGTATTCAGATATACCCTTCTTGATAAAATATTGTAGAAAACTGGTGCACGGAAATAAGATGCTGTAAACCACAGCATCAAATTGAATGCTTTTATTTTCTATATGACAGTTATGGTTGTGTTTAGTTGCAGCAACTTTTTCCCAGGCAAAGAGTAATAGGCATATATCTACTGTACATCAAAACACCATATTACTATCAACATTTAGAAAAATGTATTTATATAGCGCCAGCATGATCTACAGGGCTTTACAATTAGAAACGTGCACAGCAATAACAAGGCCAGGGGGTATATTTACTACACTGCGGGTTTTTAAAAGTGGAGATGTTGCCTATAGCAACCAATCAGATTCTAGCTGTCATTTTGTACAATGTACTAAATAAATGATAGCTAGAATCTGATTGGTTGCTATAGGCAACATCTCCACTTTTTCAAACCCGCAGTTTAGTACATATAACCCTGTGTGTTTCCAGACAAAGAGGCAAGCTTACAATCTACAGGAAAACAGTAGTTTGATACATGAGGTTAAGTTCTACAGATGGCATGTTGGTCCAGACAGATGGCAATTGGAAAATGTGCTTAGTGTGGGCTACATGATCCAGTCACATGGCAATTTTGGGGATCAGATGATTATTTAAGTATATAATGAGAATAAAAGTAAGTTTGATTGAACTGTATAGAGGGGCAGTTATCGGGGTAGATTTTTTAGGGAGGGTAAGAAGATTGTTCGGGAATTTAAAAAACTTGCCTACAGGGGTGAGGTTTTAGGGAACATTTAAAGGTTAGCAGGCTCAGAAAAGTGTTTTATGAGAGACGAAAGGTCAAGTTGGGAGATACTTTGAGACAAGTGAAGAGATGTATGTTGCTATAGATATGTCTATGGCTTTGTATGTTTGCAGAAGTAATTTTTATATTGTATTTGGTAGAGTGACCAATGTATGGGCTGCCAGAACGGAGCATCAGTAGAAGAGCGTTATGTGAGCTGAATTTAGTCTAGATGCTGCATTTATTTATTTCATTATCATTTATTTATATAGCACCACCATAGCATGCAACACTACGGTGAATATTTAATTATTCACATCAGTCCCTGCCCCATTGGAGCTTAGAGACTAAATTATCTACCACACACACACTAGGGTCATTTTTTTGTCAGCTGTTCAATTTTGGACTGTCGGCGGGACCAGAGCACCTGGTAGAAACCCACATAATACAGACAGAATATATAAACTCCACATAGATAGGCCTCTGAATAGAATTAATTCCATTTAAAATAGGTTGAAAGGGTGATAGTCTAAAGAAAGGAGGACCAATAAAATGGGGATTTCAACCAGGGGAGGGTGGGCAAATTTTTGTCCAGGGGGCAAGACTTGACTTAGCCTATTAGGAACATTTTAAAGGGGCATAAAAGGAAGGTGGCCCAGTGACCCAGCCCAGGGTAGCCCACTATGGGACCGGACCGGGGGTATGGATGCCCCCCTGGTCGCTAGCCCAGCCAGGCCTTGATTGCAACAGTCAGTGCAGGAGGCACTAAGTGCATGAATTAGAGTTTTTGCAATGTCTTGTTTGAGATAAGAGTGTATTCTGAATATGTTGCTTAGATGTATGAAACAGGACATAGGTACCGGTTGGATATGGGGAATAAAGTATAGCTCTGAATAAAGGATCAAATAGAGCGACTGCACTCACACCGGCATAATAACTAGGAGAATCTTTGTTCAAGGTGCGAAAGAACCGTAGTGGTGATGTTAAGTGGTAAAAAGTAAGTAACTCAGTCGGTTTCCTTACTAGTTTTAGGCATCGTAGGGCACTTCTTCAGAGGCAAAGCCAGTTATTTTTTACCATCCTGTGTTATATATACACATATGGGATGAAGCAGAGCTGGAACATTGCATTCACTGAATTTGATTGTGGGCATATGCAAAGCAGATCTTCACCAGTAGCATACACTCTGGTTTACACCAGGCATAAGTGACATACAGATATGCCCATGTTATAACCATTTCTTTGTTGTTTTTGCGAAAAATGTTCACTATTAGGCATTAATGCAAATTAAAAAACCTCTCTTATACAGGAAAAACAATGCTCAGTCTCATGTACTGTATTTTTTTTTACATATTTGGTTGATTCATTTCCTTTGTCTATGAAAAGTTCTTGGATAGTTATCTTAAAAAAATTTTTTTTAAATATACGATAATAAATAAAAAAGCAAGAGTTGTATAAATTTATTGTATATATGTTGCTACCATTTGGACAGATTAAATGGGATCTTGTTTTAACATATCTGATATAATTCCAAAAATGGGCAGCACGTTGGCTCAGTGGTTAGCACTGCTGTCTCACAGCACTGGGGTCATGAGGTCAATTTCCGACCATGGCCTTATCTGTGTGGAGTTTATATGTTCTCCCCGTGTTTGCGTGGGTTTCCTCCAGGTGCTCCAATTTCCTCCCACACTCCAAAAACATACTGGTAGGTTAATTGGCTGCTATTAAAATGACCCTAGTTTGTGTGTGTGTGTGTGTGTGTGTGTGTGTGTGTTAGGGAATTTAGACAGTAAGCTCCAATGGGGCAGGGACTGATGTGAGTGAGTTCTCTGTACAGCGCTGCGGAATCAGTGTCGCTATATAAATAAATGGTGATGATGATGATGATAATGATGATTACATAGTGTTTATGGGCATGGCAAAAGGTAGATCACATTGAAGGAATTACAATTCTAATGTCCTCATAGGTGAAAAGTTTGTCCAGTAATGCAACTAACAAAATGTTTCTTCCGTATAACCTGAACACAACAAACATAGCATCACATTAATTCATCTCTTTCACTGTCAACCAAGTGTGCCTTCTATTTTCTTAGATTTGAATAAGCTAGGAGACAGATTGATGCAAGAGAACTAAATAAAGTATGATAGAAAAAGGTCCAATTATTCCTACATCAACGGCACATGCGATTGACTGCCCAAGAAAAACAAATATGAATTGCTTATTTTTACACACATTTCTCCTTAAATGACAAATCATAACAATAAGTGTGAATCGATTCGCTTGTCTATTTTGTTTACATTTACATTTAAAAATGCCAATAGGAACAAAGAATTGACAAGTCCAAAGGAATGATTGCTCTCAGCACAAGCAGCCCGGGTCATGCACCGAGGATGTCAAATTGCCATAGCTTGGTGTGTATTTACCCATTACCATTTTGAAGGCCGTTCATACATGCTTCTTACACAGAGATAATTTGATAGATGGATTATCAATTTTCATGGCAAAGCTCTGTTTTAAGTTCTACTCAATTCAATAAGCAGAAAAGAGTGTACCGACAAAAAATATGAAGAAATAGTTGAATTATATGAATGTTTTATCATGAGATACAGTCAAGTGACTTAATTATTATCCTGCCTTTATTAATAAAAATAATAATAATAATATAAAAAAATTCTATTGATAATTATGGAACTATTGAAATGTAGGAACTCCAAGGCTTTGTGTTTGCTATATAATGTTTCTATAAGAAAAAACAGACCTTGGTGAGAATCCATTTGCAGTTCCCAAGTAGTGTATTCTTAGTACCATATTCCCGTCTCTCATCTCTGCAGCAGCTTTATTTAAAAAAGCTTATATAACATTAAATATTAATTTTTAAAAAGGCCTAAACAAATAATATGCTTTCACAGGTATCTATTATACCAACCTACGCTAAAAAAAATAATCAAAATCATATTGCACATGATTTTTCTTTTGTAATGGTTTAATGTAGATGTAGCTCTTACAAAGAAACTTGTAATGCAGTTTAAAGCATATTGTGAATGAAAATAATTCTTTGAGCCGTATCTGACCTTGAATAGTTTCATTCGCATTTACTGTCATTTTGCTAGCTCTTATTTATTTGAAATAACGGAATTAATGAGAACAATTGATAAGATGCTATGCAATTTAGGACAAATCACTCAACCAGTTATGAGGCATAACAGAGATAACCTTTAAAGCCTATCTTGATATTACGAGCTACAACGAAATCTTAATTTTCTGTATGTAATCTCATTTGACTATACAGTGAAATTAGTTTTATTATGTTATTATGTTCAACAGTAATCTTACTGCGAACTGTTTTAAGTGTCTTAATCACTTTACTGTAGGTGCTTGGGACTTTTATATATTTGAAAGCCTTTTACCAACAATCATCATCACCATGTACTGATATAGCGCAAATCACTTTTCAGCGCTCTACAGAGTATTTTTGTCATTCACATCAGTCCCTGCCCCAGTGTAGCTTATATTAGTCCCTGCCCCAGTGTAGCATACATTAGTCCCTGCCTCAGTGGAGCTTACATTAGTCCCTGCCCCATGGAGCTTACCTTGGTAACTGTCCCATTAGAGCTTACAATGGTAACTGTACCATTGGAGCTTACATTAGTCCTTGAGTCATAGAAGCTTACATTAGTCCCTTCCCCATTGGAGCTTACATTAGTCCCTGCCCCATGGAGCTTACATTGGTTCCTTCCTCATTGGAGCTTACATTGGTAACTGTCCCTTTGGAACTTACAATGGTTACTGTCCCATTGGAGCTTACAATGATAACTGTGTCATTGGAGCTTACATTGGTTCCATTCCTATTGGAGGTTACATTAGTCCCTGCCCCATTGGAGATTACATTGGTTCCTTCCCCATTGGAGCTTACATTGGTAACTATCCCATTGGAACTTACAATGGTAACTTTTTCATTTGAGCTTACATTGGTCCCTTCCCCATTGGAGCTTACATTGGTAACTATCCCATTGGAACTTACAATGGTAACTGTCCCATAGGAGCTTACAATGGTAACTGTGTCATTGGAGCTTACATTGGTCTTTTCTCCATTGGAGCTTACATTTGTCCTTGTCCCATTGGAGATTACATTGGTTCCTTCCCCATTTGAGCTTACATTGGTAACTGTCCCATTGGAGCTTACATTGTTAACTGTCCCATTGGAACTTACATGTCACGATCTGCCTCCTGCAGCTCCTGTTTGCCAGGAGCTATGTTGGTCTTTCGGGATATATATAGCCTGCAGTACCACCATGCCACCAAAGGGGCCACTGTGGTGCTTGAACTGTTTCCCTTCCTGCTGAGCTAAGCTTGTTTTCTCAGCATGATAAACACCTGCCATTACTCCTTAAAAGACAGCTTCGCCCAGCAGTCTGGGCCAGATCACCAGGTCACTCTACCTGTTAGGAAGCAATCCTTTGATTCCTGTTCCTAGTTATACTTATCTGTGTACCTGACTTGTGATTTTGCTGTTTATTTCAGTGCCGCAGACACCGCTCATCATCGATACAGTTCCTGAGTTATAAACCAGTGTGGATCTCTGTGTTTCTGCTCTCTGTAGCTCATTGCTTCTCAGTGTAACCTGTTCAGCTTACTTCCTTTACCTGCTTTCTTCTCTCAAGTGTTTCAACATTATCAGGTTACTCATCTCACCACCTTTCCAGAGGTATCCAACCCAGCAACCCGCAGGCTACTCATCTCACCACCTTTCCAGAGGTTTCCAACCCTGCAACCCACAGGCTACTCATCTCACCATCTTTCCAGAGTTATCCAACCCTGCAATCCGCAGACTACTCATCTCATCACCTCTCCAGAGGTATCCAACCCTGTAATCCGCAGGCTACTCATCTCACCACCTTTCAAGATGTATCCAACCCTTTAACCCGCAGGCTACTCATCTCACCATCTTTCCAGAGGTATCCAACCCTGCAACCCGCAGGCTACTCATCTCCCCAGCTTTCAAGATGTATCCAACCCTGCAACCCACAGGCTACTCATCTCACCACCTTTCCAGAGTTATCCAACCCTGCAATCCGCAGACTACTCATCTCACCACCTCTCCAGAGGTATCCAACCCTGTAATCCGCAGGCAACTTTTCTCTCCTCCTGAACCAGAGGTATCCACCCTGCAACCCGCTGGCTACTGCATCTCACCATCACTTTACAGTATAGCCTATTCCGCTGTTAAGATCTGTGGTTATATTACTGCCTTAACAGTTATTGCATCCTGAACCTGTATTACCTGTGTTCAGTGTCGGACTGGGGCATGAAGGGCCCACCGGGGGACTGCAACACTAGGGGCCCACCAGAGGGGGTGTGGTCAGCCATCATAGAGGCGGGACCTGACACTAGAGGGGGAATTGTCAGTCCACGAAGGACAGCTAGCACCTTAGTGTAGTATATAAAGCATACAGTGTGTGTATAAAGAATATAGTCTTGACCTGCCCCTTAGATTGGGCAGAACAGTCACAAAAAAGCAGGATTGTCCCACTAGACCAGGCTTGGCTTACCTGTGGTACTCCAGGTGTTGTGAAACTACAAGCCCCAGCATGCTTTGCCAATATATAGCAGCTTATTGCTGTAAGGGTATGCTGGGACTTGTAGTTTCACAACACCTGGAGTACCACAAGTTAGCCAAGCCTGCACTAGAATCAGAACATTTGACAGACTGTCCTACCTGTTGTTGTCACTTTTACCACCTGTGGCTGCTGGTTTCTTTAGTTGCGGCTTGTCTGGATCCAGGAATGTTGAGGGCCCTATTTGGAAAAAATAATGGGTACATTTAGAAACGCCAACCAACCCTGCCATTAAATCAACAGCACCCACATTCAATTATAGACCCAAACCACCTCAGCATTAAAGGTCCCATCACCCCCTCCCTATAGTGTTCTCTGTGCAGCCCCCCCCTCACTATAGTTGAGTATAGTCAGCCCCCCTATAGTTTAGTATAGATAGGCAGCCCCCCTATACCACATAGTAGTGCCCCCAAAACAATGTTATGCCACACAGTAATGCCCCAAAGTTATGCCACCCAGTAGTGCCCCAAATGTTATGCCACGCAAGTGACCACAATACACACACACACACACACACACACACACACACTATAGTATGAATAAATGGTTAAAAAAAATATACTGAACTTACCTATATGTTGATATTGCTGCAGGGCAGGCTCTGCTCCTTCTCCCTTCTTCATACAGCGGGAAGATCAGCTGACAGGGGGAGGGGGCGGGTCACATGATCGCAGCTGCGATCGCAATTGAGCAGCGGGGACGCCGGGTCCGTCCACTGGTAAAAGGGGGTGTGGCCGTACGGTATTTGGTGGTTTAACCGGTAGTCCGCTGGGCCAGTCCGACACTGCTAATAAGGATGCATGGAAACAATAACAGTTCCAAAATCAGGGGAGGGCCCCCTCCTGTTGCTGCAGCAAACCTTTTTTTCCATCAGATATTTTCCTTTCAGTCACCTGTTTAAAGCACAGTGCAATAAACATTATTCTGATATAATGGGCCTACTGCATTACAGCATTGCGGACACCATTCCACTACTGGTGTTTGTGACTCAGCGGTGTCTGCTGCGTCACTACCAAAAATCTGTGTATAACAGGCTACTATACTATTTATGAGAGCACAAGTCTCATCATGGGAGAAATGAATATCGCAGCCAGACTTTATTATAACATGGCCATTGTTATCACCCTGCTTCCTCCAGCACCTTCTCTACGACATCCTCTTCTACTTTCCTTTCTTTGGTTCTCCACACTCTCACCGGGAGCACTCTGACTCCCCCAACTTGTCCTAGCCCCCACACTCCTTCCTCTCTCTATAGCCTCATTCCAACACAAAAAAGATAAAACTAACTATAACACCAGTCACAAATTACACACAAATAACACAGACAGGACTTGAAGTTTTTTTTGTTTTTTTTTAAAAAGAAAACCCCAGTAAGGATAGCAAACAATCATGGGCTGGCAACATAAAACGTACATAATGGCGATGCTCCTCTGTGCGGCCGCGGGTACTGACAGCTCCTCCTCCCCTGCTGAAGTTCACAACACACTACTGCGCAGGCGCAGAGAGCTGTGTCTGGGCAGAGATCCCAGACACGGCTCTCTGCGCCTGCGCGGTAATGTGTTTCTTACACTGCCGCCGCAGACGACCGTCTACGAGGTGCTCCCTGCAAGCTCCGCCCCAATGTCGGAGGGGGTGGGGCTTAATCGCGCCCGGGCCTACCGGCCTATAGCCCGGCTGGTCGGCAGGCCAGTCCGAGGCTGCCTGTGTTTCTAATAAAACCACTTTGCTCACCTACTTTCTCTCCGTGGTCTTACTTTGGTAACTCTGACATTATATTGATAATTGTCCCATTGAAACTTACAATAGTAACTCTTTCATTGGAGCTTACATCGGTCCCTTCCCCATTATAACTTACAATGGTAACTGCCCCATTGGTGTGTTTGTTTCATTGCTCGTCACTTACCATCCAGCCAGGTCGCTGCAGTATTTATCCGAAAGTGTATGAAAATAATTTTGTGACCTGTGAGGTGGTCAAGATTGACTGCAAATGACTTGAATTTAGTGTTATTGAGATTAATAATAATGTAGGAACAAAAAAAAAAGAGCAAAATTATTTGATTTTAGCATGTTTTAGCAATTTTTGCTAAAAAATACAGATCCAAAACCAAAACCAAAACACACAAGGGCGGTTTTGACAAAACCAAAACACGAAGTTAATCCAGATCCAAAACCAAAGCCAGAACATGTGGGTCAGTGAACATATCTAGCCTGAATCATTAAGGAAAGTAAAGCAAAAAATTAGTAACTTTGCAACTTGACAAAACCATGTTGCATTGGAAAGGGGATGTAAATTTAAATTTAATTTAAATATATAATTAGGGTAGGACATGTCCTAGATCAACTTTAAATGTCAGTGTACAAATAAAGCTATAATGTATTTGTGTGCTACATGAAAAAACAGACAGTATTTAACTTATGTGCAAAATAATAAACTCATTTTCACCCCTTGCATTGTAACATGTTTTTTGTCCAGCAGAAAATGTACTCATTGTTTTTGCCTTACTTTCCTTAATGACTCAGGCCCTTGTGTTTTCATTTTCAATCCGTATTCAATTCTAGTTAGAAAGGGTTAGATAAACATGTTATCAATCAGTGCTTTAGAACATTCATAGGATTGAGTTAACTGTACCTGTAGCATATTGGAGTATTAGAATATTAACAAAACAGAATGCAGCAAAATTAGCCCAAGAGACACTATCAGAAACAGAAAAATATCAAACAGGAAACATAGTTGTAAGTTAGACTTTTTCCCAGGCGCAAAAGTGTATAAGAATATGTAACAATTTATTACATGTATCAAATATAAAATACCAGTTGAACATAAAGTACTATTCTGGCCAGAAATATTATTCACAAACATATCTACAATAATTCACACATGTAAGTATAAATGTCTAAGTAAAACTTGGTTTGAAGTAGAGATGGTCACTGACCCCCGTGTTTTGGTTTTGGTTTTGGTTTTGGATCTGGATTACCTTCGTGTTTTGGTTTTGGTTTTGGTTTTGCAAAACCGCCATTGCGTGTTTTGGTTTTGGTTTTGTTTGGTTTTGTTTTGCTATTTTTGAAAAAAATAAAAAATTTTGGTCTAAAATAACCTAATTTAGTACTCCACCAGTTTCTTAGATAAGTGAGGTAATTCTAAAGCTAATAAATTATGAAAAAAACAGTTTAATCCCTGGTAGGTCGTCCTTAATGCGAACACTTGTCTGCAAATTATACAGTCAAACCTGGTTGTCTACCTCCTCCATCTTTGATTATTGGCAATGTAGCCATCGTCTTTGGGTGTATATTACACCCCAC
Source organism: Mixophyes fleayi (assembly GCF_038048845.1). Taxonomy (NCBI): domain Eukaryota; kingdom Metazoa; phylum Chordata; class Amphibia; order Anura; family Limnodynastidae; genus Mixophyes; species Mixophyes fleayi. The sequence continues at coordinate 83,634,658 of NC_134411.1, read as the reverse complement.
ACTTGTAGTTGAATATTAAAAAAGCAGCCTGCACAGACTGTGGAGCTAGAAAGTAAAATTAAATGGACCACGGTACTTTGGTGGCTATCTAAGCCCCCCCACCCTCCACTTGTTGTTGAATATAAAAAAAGCAGCCTGCTTAGACTGTAGAACTAGAAATTCGAATATACAAAGAAATGGACAAAGGCAGTCTGCATCAGACCCCCCCCCATCCACGTGTAGTAAAATAGAAAAAAAAGCAGCCTGCATAGACTGTAGATCTAGAAAGTAAAATTGAATGTACAGACTGTGGATCTAGAAGGTAAAATTAAATGGACCACGGTAGTTTTGTGGCTAACTATGTGCCCCCGCCACCCTCCACTTGTAGTTGAATATAAAAAAAGCAGCCTGCACAGACTGTGGATCTTGAAAGTAAAATTAAATGGACCACGGTAGTTTGGTGGCTATCTATGGCCCCCCCCCCACCCTCCACTTGTAGTTGAATATAAAAAAAATCAGCCTGCATAGACTGTAGAACTAGAAATATTTGAATATACAAAGAAATGGACAAAGGAAGTTTGGTATCTGTCTGCATCAGATCCCCTCTCCACTAGGAGTAAAATAGAAAACTATTCAGCCGTTATATAATCTAGAATATAAATAGAAATTGAGAAAGGCAATTTGGTATCTGTCTGCATCATAATCATCAACATCATCATTAGCGCCTTCGTCACCTCCACAAATCTCCCCCTCATCCTCTTTTAATTCCAAAGTGGCATCCTCAATTTGTATCACCAGCTACACTCAGGCTATTAAGGCACACATCAGCAGAATGCTCACGATTAGACATCCCACTGTTGGATGGACTCTCCACAGGGATTGGTGTCATTTGTGAATCAGAGCAAACATTATCCTCTATTGCCTTACTGTTATCTTGCAGCTCGGCTTTGATGCGTGACAGTAGTTGTGCACCAATTGTAGGATTGGTAACTTTTTGGGATCTGCCACTAATAGCCAAAGGTTAAGGCCTCATTCTCTCTTTGCCACTGCATGTGTAGAATGGCATGTTGGCAAAAAAAAAATTATCGGCACTTAACTTTTGCTCAGAAACACTTCTTTTTCGCTTCAACACAGTAAAAAAAAAAATTAGTTTGTTTTTTGGACTGATTTCGAAACACTCTGTAGTTTGACATCGCCTTGGCCAGATGACGTACTGGGAACATTAACATCAGGACTGGTGACAGAACCTGGTTGCTCATTCTGATCATATGTGGACTGCTTTGAATACATTCTGAGCGCAAAGCACTTGTAGTGGTAAAAATTATTTGGTAGATACTGCTGACAGATATGACTTTTGACAGCCAGAAATATTTATGCACAATTATGGGGGACACCCCAAAAGCACCGAGGAGTGCTAAAAATTAGTTGGTAGATACTGCTGACATATATGACTTTGGACAGCCAGAAATATTTATGCACAATAAGGGAGGACACCCCAAAAGCACTGGGGAGTGCTAAAAATTAATTGGTAGATACTGCTGACAGATATGACTTTTGACAGTCAGAAATATTTATGCACAATTAGAGAGGACACCCCAAAAGCACTGGGGAGTGCTAAAAATTAATTGGTAGATACTGCTGACAGATATGACTTTTGACAGCCAGAAATATTTATGTACAATTATGGGGGACACCCCAAAATCACTGAGGAGTGCTAAAAATTATTTGGTAGATACTGCTGACAGATATGACTTTTGACAGCCAGAAATATTTATGCACAATTATGGGGGACACCCCAAAAGCACTGAGGAGTGCTAAAAATTATTTGGTAGATACTGCTGACAGATATGACTTTTGACAGCCAGAAATATTTATGCACAATTATGGGGGACACCCCAAAAGCACTAAGGAGTGCCAAATATTAAAAAAAAAAAAAATCTCTATCCTCCTCTTTTCTCTAGCGATTTTTGTTAGAACAATTGCAAGAAGAACATTGGATTCTCTGTCCCTGCTCTAATCAGCCTGTGACTACACCCTGCTCTCTCCCTCTGTCAAATGGCGATGGATTGCTGTGGAGACGTGTATTTATAATGTTGAAGTATCGTGAGAACCGAGCCCCGAGATCCGACGACGTCAAGATGACGTTCGGCCTCGATTTGGATTCGGAACGGGCGGGAGAGTACCGAGCTACTCAGCTCGGTACTCGGATACCCAAAGTTCGGGTGGGTTCGGTTCTCGGGGAACCGGACCCGCCCATCTCTAGTTTGAAGGATCATCAACATACAATAGTTCATCAGCATGTAGATATTGTTCCAGTATCCCAAGAACCATAAATTGTCAATAGTTCTAAATTGTACCAGCACCTTGGTTCAATCCACAGTAATCTGCACCATGCCCCCTTTATTTTCAAAATTTGGCAGCATTTCTGAATTGCATCCACAGGAAGCACAAATAACCCAAAATATTTTTTTACTCACTATAGTTGTAAGTTAGCTAAGTAACAAATATCAAGTGAAATACATCATCAAAGCAGCAGTAATAGCTGGACTGGATGATATATGATTATGGTCTTTCCTTCTGTCCATCTTATCCTAAATTAATATAATAGCAAATTGTGATAGCATGAATGTTCACTCTCTGCACTCGACTCCCCTGAGGACATCCTTGTCCCCTTTTGAACAATCCTTGCTATTTATGAAGGATCATATAGACTGTCAGTGGAGGCCGCCTCAAAAGCTTTAAAAGTAACCCTGTTTCAGCTCCCGTTCCATGGTGGAGAGGAGAAACTGTCAGTGTGTATGGCAAGATATTCAATCTCCCAACTCAGTGGATATGTACTGTGAGCGAAAGCTGATCAGATAGGAACTTCAACCAGTGCATCCAAGGCCGAATTCACACACGCTTTCTACACAGGTGCATTCCAAATGGATGGAACACTGAGCAAAAAATTAGATTAGAACTTGAGTAGTCTAGAAATAATTAATTTGTAAGTGATATTCAGAATTTATTAGGAGATTATGAAAGTTTAGAAATGAGTGCAACCGATATAAAAACAATTCTGCAATGTTTTTTTTTTCTTTTGGTCAACTTCTTTTAAATTTTGATCTACTGAATAATTTTGTTTCTGCTTTTGAACCATCACAAAGAACAGAATTATTTAATGATTATAGACAAAATGAGCTCTTCAGATGTTACAAAACAAACCATTTGATATCCACAGGGATTCCTGCATCACCTTAAAGTTGTACTTGTGAAAAGCAATTTTGGAATGAGTCCTGGAATCCTAAGCAAGGAGCAGAAGTCAGCAGAACCTGTGAATTTCTTGACATAGATTTTTTTGAATTGTATTTTTACTAACAATACGTTGTCCTGGTCATAGCAGCTACTGTGTAAAAGAGAGGATCTCTGTGTGCTTGGGGATTGGTCAGTTGATTGTTCAGGGAAAGTGTGGCTCACCTTGAAATGTAAAACTTCCAATAAATAAAGAAAGCAGGTCCGCATTCTTTATAACTGTACAACTTATTTTCTGTTGATTTTGCTCTGTTGCTTGAACAAACCCTATAGAACACACGGCATTAAAAATGGCAGAAACAAGATTTTGATGGTTTGATCAAACAATGAATTGGGATCTATGCTATTTATTATGGGGCTGATGGAGAGTTAGATACAAAATGAGAGTATCTCACTCTTAGAAAAAGAGCATGTAAAACAAGCATATTTCCACCCATGCAGAACCTTACACATCTCAAGATGCAGCCACTACGACATCAGCAACATGTTCTCCTGATTTATGTTAAGTTGTCATCATCAGCGAGTACTTGCATCAGCATATTTGCATCCTAACAAGCATGCATGCATGTTTCTGCAGGTCTGCATGAGCTGCAGTTGTGTGAACACTCCTGTGTAGAAACAGGGTCTCTTTGGACTGTGGACTTTTTATTCATCGCCCGTTTCTACCAGCAGCATGTTCTTTTAATAATTGCCCCAGTCTAAGTATATACACTAGATCATCTGTGTATTATGCGTATTGTTATTCCATGTTATTAGGTACATTTGTCTTTGCTGAAATATGGTATGAATTGGAAATAGGAAGACTGTTGCCATATTGTGTCAGCTAAGATGATTACCATTTGTCTCAAATGCCCATTGTTATGAGGTGTGCCCTAGATCTTGGTTGTAATGTAAACAGAATGATGTCTAAGTGACTCCAAAAACATACTGGTATTTTAATTGGCCGCTAACAAATTGACCCTAGTCTGTGTGTCTTTGTGTGTATGTGTTAGGGAATTTAGACTGTAAGCCCAAATGGGGCAGGGTCATGTGAGTGAATTCTCTGTACAGCGCTGTGGAATTAGTGGTGCTATATAAATAAATGGTAATAATAATGATAATAATAATAAAGATAGCTAACTGGCAGCCCAAGTTAATTATCTAGGTCAACAGGTAATCTGGGAGGTAATTAGGTTAAAACATATAAAGGCTGTGCAATGCGTCTCCACAGTACTATACTGGCTGAAATAGCATTGGGAAATGTATAAAGGGAGTCTGGTATTCACTGGAGCCATTAGTGGTGGGGACAGACTTGGCCGCAGACAGCTGAGGGTCGTGAGATGGGTACTGGCTGCGGGGAACCCAGAGCGGAGAGTAACGACAGAGCGTAATCCAGAGAACGGGCCGAGGTCAGGGGTCACTAGCAGGAGAGAATAGTCAACACGCCAAAAAGGTCAGGGTCACAGGCAAGACAGTGAAGTCCAGAAACAGGCCAGGGGTCATACACGGGTAATCCAAACAACAGGTACTTCAGGAGCAAAGGTACAGGAGCAGGCTAAACACTGACAGGCAGAACTATAACCGGCAGGGAGGCCAAGCCCTCCCTGCCTTATAAAGAGGCAGTGACCAATAGCAGCCAAACAGTAATCAGCCCTAGAGGCTGTCATAACCAGGTTCAGTTGTGTGGCTGTAGGTTTAGCGCGTGCGCCCAGCTGCTGTCCATGCTGAGATGCGGCGCACTGAGACTGTAGCGTCCCGACCGTTGCCTAGGCAACGGCCGGGACAACCCCCGGAAGTGACGTCCCGGTCGCCATAGCGATGGCCAAGACGCGGGTGAGTGAGTCGCAGTACCCCCTCCTTGAGGAGGGTTCAAAGAACCCCGACATCCCGGCTTCTTAGGAAATTTTTTGAAGAACTCCCTCAGATGTTTGGTAGCATGGAGCTGTCTTCGCAGAACCCAAGACCGCTCTTCTAAACCACGATTCCTCCATTGAACTAGGAAGTGCACTCTTTTGGAATCGAGGATCTTATGAATGATGTACTTGTTCGTGTTCCGTACAGAAGAACTCGAAGACTGGAATAGATTCGGATATAATACAGGCTTGAGCAGAGAACAATGGAATGTGTTAGGTATTCTCAAGGAACCAGGGATTTTCAATCTGAAGGCTACAGCATTAATCTTTTTGATAATGAGGAAAGGACCGATGAATTTAGGCCCCAGTTTTTTGCAAGGCTGTCTGAGCCTAATGTTGCGTGTAGACAGCCACACTCTCTGGCCCACTTTGAAGGAGCAGGTAGTACGGTGTTGGTCCAAAAATTTTTTTTAAAAAAATGAGGCTTGTCTCAATGATGACTGTACTTTTTTCCAGATGACTTTGAGATCCCTGGCCGTGGAACGAATCTCCGGAATACCGGCGGACTTCAGGGAGTACAATGAATTAGATCTAGGGTGAAAACCAAAATTGCAGTAAAATGGAGAGATTTTGGTAGATGAGTGACCTGAATTATTATACGCAAATTCTGCCCAGGGTAACAGGGAGGACCAATTATCATGAAATTCCGAAGTGTAACACCGTAAGAATTGTTCTAAGGACTGGTTAACCCTTTCGGTTTGCCCATTCGACTGAGGGTGGTATGCAGACGAGAGGCTAATCTTGATCCCATGAAGGGTACAAAAAGATTTGCTTATAAAGAGGCAGTGACCAATAGCAGCCAAACAGTAATCAGCCCTAGAGGCTGTCATAACCAGGTTCAGGTGTGTGGCTGTAGGTTTAGCGCGTGCGCCCAGCTGCTGTCCATGCTGAGACGCGGCACGGCTCGTAACACCATACTGTTTAGATTCCTTTATTGCACAGTTTAAGCTGCCCCTTTTGACCTTTCCAAAACAGCTTTAACAGTTAGGGGTGAGCAGCGGGGTTGGTATGCCACTTGTGCAAAGAGCGCTATAGGGTACTTGTGTGGAAAAGACGAGTGATGTCATGGCACTCCATTCCCACTCAAGCTTACCATATTTAAATAAAGACTATACTGAGAAAATCCAATGCTATGCATGCCTCACAGCTCTGGAGTCATGAGTTCGATTCCCGACTATGTGCTTCATCTGTGTGGAGTTTGTATGTTCTCCCCGTGTTTCTTTGGGTTTCCTCCAGGTGCTCCGGTTTCCTCCCACACTCCAGAAACATACTGGTATGTTAATTGGCTTCTAATAAATTGACCTTAGTCTCTCTTGATCTGTGTGCATGTTTAGGGAATTCAGACTGATGTGAGTGAGTTCTCTGTACAACGCTGCGGAATTAGTGGCGCTATATAAATAGCTGATGATGATGATGATGATGGTCTCCAAGTTAACATGTGTTTACTGAATTAATGTATTCCATGTTCGTGGGTGTGTGTGTGTGTGTTTGTGTGTGTATAACTGTGCATGCGACAGAAAAAGACTTTCCTTGTATCCTGTCACTTTTTTCAAATACACAGAAATAAACTGGGTCTAAGTGAGGCTACAAAGAAGTCATTGATAGCAGAAGTAAAAAGTTATATTTATATTATCTGTCCCCTGGGACCAGCTTCTCATATGAAGCACTGCCCTTCAAACTCAATGTTCCTTGTTTAGAGTTATGAATACTGTCTGTCACTGGAGCAGACAACAAAATTTGTCACTAAACCAAACGCTGTTGAGAATGTACACCTTATAAATAATACTGATTAAGATGAAAAGCTAAAGTAGTCTAAAGGACAAACGCTGCACATATTTGCCAAAAAAAAAAAAAAAAAAAAAAGTTATGCTTTTAACATGGCAAATATTTTATGGGAGTTAGTCATTTGACCTTACCGTCAATAGGTATAAAACAATTGTAAAAGGGTGATATTTTAGGGTATGTGGTTCTAATTTTCTTTAACAATCATACAAATTAAATAATGTATATGACTAGTGTTCAAACCATATAATCTTTATATGATATTGTTGCAAGAGACAATTGGGTAATTGACTCTTTGGGGTAAATGTATCGATCTGCAGTTACTTAAAACCGCCTAATCTCATTGTTTATAGAGGCATTGTTATTAAAGGCACATCCTTTGATAAAATTGCTGTTTTAAATAATTACGGCACGCCGCTGAGAATCGGCGGATTTTACGTAAGTGCAGATTAGTACATTTACCCCTTTGTCTCTAAACCTCACAAAGAATTAAACAATATATATCTCTGAGTAGAACTTGTACATCCAAAAATCTAGTAAACGAAACAAAACGTTCGAACCGTTCTGCAAAGTGTTCGATTCACTCCATAAGTTTACGCAAGGTTTTGTATGTTTCACGCACAATTTTGCTTTAAGAGTTCCATGCAGAAGTCCCACCATTATCTTCCAATGGAATTCCCCTATCATTTATTCCGCATGGACTTCTCCCCTGTCATTCCCCAACCACGCCATGATATAACACAATTGTTGTCCCAGCTCTATTTGTAGACTCTAAATTCTGTGAAATTTGAATATCAATACGCACCCTTAAATGGAACAGCAAAGCAAATGTGGATCTCTAAAGGCTGTAACGCCGAAACGTCTTACCTCTGCGAAATGGCCTGTTCCACTTTGAATCTTGATTCACATAAAATTTCAACAAAACGCCATTGATCGCTGTCAATCTACTGTAAACCTTAATTCCTGACCATTGATCTGAGTACTAAATAGGCAATATGTGCGGCTTTGTAGGCTCACAGGTGCTACCATTGTAGGGGAAGATGTCATGCATGTAGTACAAACTGATACTTGTATATTTTTAAGCTGCTGTAGTTGCTATTGTTCTCTGATGCTGTGTTCAAGACTATTCTCTTTTACTCACCACTGAGCAGAAATATTCTGAGAGAGTCCTGATAATAAGAACCTAATGTTAAAGCACTTTACAAGTCCCAAGTGATTTTGTAAAGGAAAGGACTCCTAATGAATGTGAGGAGAGAAATTTGATGCTAACGTACCTATAAAAGAAGAGGAGGTAGAGGCAAAGAAGAGTGGATTATTCTGGTACATTGTTGTGTTAGAGAAGAAGAAAAGAGCTGAGAAAAAGCTACAGTAAAGAACATATACCTGTCACCTATACCCACAGGGGTATAGGTGAGAAAAGGCAACTAATCATCGAGCTTTCGGTAGATCGATAGTCTGTGTCTCCACCAATGGAGGCAGCCATGTTTAGTATGATTCTCTGTACCTTAGAGCAAGTTCTGTATCACACTGCAATATCCCTGCCCACTCCATTGCATTAGATTATACGAGAATGACCAGGGGTCAGGGGCGCACCGAGCATTTTTAAAGGGGGTTTCCCCTCCACCGGAAAAAAAAAAAAGCGAGTGAGCTGCCGCAGCTCCGTTTAGGAAGCACTGTACTATACAGCAGCCGCGTCGCTGTCAAAGAAGCGTCCATGGCGGTGCTGTATACAATACAGCACCGCCGGGACGCTTCTATGACAGCGCCGTGACTGCTCTATAGTACAGTGCCGCTATATAGGGCACTTTTTTAGCGGAGGGGAGGGGTTCCTGGAGACCCAGAAACTCCCCCTGCGTTATAAATCAGTCGGCCACTGTCGGTCCATTTTAATCCTCCAAACCCACGAGCACCTAATATAACCTCAAAGTCTAATAAAATTAATTTTCCCATCTGGCAAATATAAGTAAAGCACTAAACAGAAGATAAACTAATATATATTTACCCTCAAATCCCACAGAAAAGTATCCATGTACTATCACCAGCTATTTCAGAACTTTTATTTCTTTCCAGAATACTTTTAGAATGTTTGTTGTAAATTTGCAATTTCCTTGCTCTACAAATAAAATAAGTTTAAATTTGCAGTGCTCCTGGGTCATGCTTCTCTTCCAAAACATATTTATTATCAGACACTTTATTAAACAGACGCGCAGAAAGAGTTTGATGTGGTAAAGTGAAAATCGTGTGGAAAGAATCTTTGTTTCTATTCTTGCTTTGTCACCTCTCGGAAGGAAGTGATTGAATTATGAAATTGTCTCATCTTCATTTTACCCTTTCATCTGATATTAACTGTCTAGAGAATTAAACTCGATGGGGAAACAAAAGCAATCTTTTTTCCTTTCCTAGGAAGCCTAAGGAACAATGACCTCTGTGCTCAGCTATTTCCATTTTAAATTTGCACCATTTACGCAATAAAAAAAAAATATCCATCTGTGATGTGTTTGTGTTATCCTAAATATTTATTTTACATCGATATGGATTTTTTTTCTTTGTCCTTCCCACTGAAAAAGTGATATTTGAGAGAATTGTCACCATTGTAATTTTGTGGGCAGCACAGTGGCTCAGTGGTTAGCACTGGGGTCATGAGTTCAATTCCCGACCATGGCCTTATCTGTGAGGAGTTTGTATGTTCTCCCCGTGTTTGCGTGGGTTTCCTCCAGGTGCTCCGGTTTCCTCCCACTCCAAAAACATACTGGTAGGTTAATTGGCTACTAACAAATTGACCCTAGTTTGTGTGTCTGTATTAGGGAATTAAGACTGTAAGCCCCAATGGGGCAGGGACTGATGTGAGTAAAGCGCTGCGGAATTAGTGGCGCTATATAAATAAATGGTGATGATGATGATTCAGTGTTAAGACTGAAATGCCTTTAGAAAGACAGCTGATAAGGGGATGACAACGCTAGGTTGAACCTCAATATTCTTTGTGATTGACCTGGAGATTAGGCAAGATGGTGGCCCAGGATTGGTTGTGAACGATCACATGATCGCCTTATCGCCAATCCCGGGGCAACCATTTTTGACCAGGTATGTGTCACTGTTGCAGAGCTCATCCACTTTCAGTTGAAATGTAACAAGAGGGTGCGCAGGGTATGACAATAAATGCAAAGACGCCTAGTAAGTACATACAGTAAGCCCAGAAATTGATTACCCATTTTGTTGTTAGTCCAATTTACACAACGTGTTAACCCATTATTGCTCTGGGCTTGTTCAGAAATAGACTATACGCCAGTAAATGCAGGTGCATGCGATTCATCTTGGAACACAAATGACGCTTCCGACAGCTGACAATTTGAAGGGGTGTATTCACGTAGGCAATGTATAATAAGGGCATGTCAAGGTAGAGCGCACGCACATCTGTCCGATTCAAGCTCTGGGCATCTCTCAGGTAAGTGATTATTAGCCGTATCATCTGCACCAGCTAAAGGGCAGGTGTAAGTGCCGATTGATGGTGATGAAAGCCGCGTTTGCATGCTAGAGCATGTGTAATTAAAAGGAACTGTATAAATGTGTAAATATTTTATGTACAGTAGACAATAAATTTCCTCATAAATGTATTTAATTTAAATAAAAAAATGTAAAAAAAAAACATCCTTTTTTAAAAACTACACTATTTTTATTAAAGATTATAGTGTTAACATGTTTTTAACATTTGTTTCTGCGTGCTATATATCTGTATATTGCACATACACATTGTGCGTAATCTGCAGTGTGTTCTGTTTGTCTGCATATGGCAAGTGACGTATAGCAGAGTGTACTTATACCTGTAGTCAACCGGAAACGTCTCTTCAGATCCGCTTGCACTGGAATACGGCCAAAGGTGCGTGCAATTTCCCTTTTTGAAGATGAGTGCAAAAATTCAAATTGCGCTTACTTTGCATTCTTTGATGAATCAGGCAAAGAGAGAGAATAGTTCATGCACCAGGTACCTGAGAGTGTAGTTAGGGTTTCCTAAGTTGTGGCCTGTCCTGCATATGCATAAAGTTTATAGAGTATTCTTCAGAGCAATCTCATCAGCCCATTGTTTCCAGTTGTTAAATGTATTTTAAGTCATAAATAAACAACATTTTTTCCAGGTGCACTGTGTGCTAACATGTGAAGATGGTGGGCAAGCTTAGGGGGCAGCCCTTACCTTCAGATGTTCTAAATGAGGCAGCGCCTATATAGGTGATGCTCCATCTAAATGCTGTTGAAGTGCAGAGGAAGCCTACAGAGCCGTGATTCCAGTTGCGATCTCTAGCATTATACTGGGGATCGCAACTTGAATCACGGCTCTAAGACAAGCCTGACTCTAGGCTACCCCTGCACCTTCGCAACACTTAAGGAACGGAACGGAGGATGGAGTATCACCAATATAGGCGCCAAATCTTTAGACCTTTGTTCTACTAGGTTCTGCCTTGAAAGTATTAAACCGTGGAAAATGACTAGTAGCAAAAAAATAGGTTACCCTTAGCTGCACATAAAATGAACAATTTTAAATATTTCTAGTTGTAAGGTAATTTCCATATATAGATTTATTAACTACTTTAAAATAAGGTAACTTATATTTTAGACTTAGTGCTCTTTTAAAATGTAGTACAACGTTATCCTGGATTGGAATTTATAAGATAGGTTTTGGTTAGTAAATGAGGTACAGACAGAGACATCCCTTGCCAAGAGCGATCACAGGTTCCGCAAAAACCCCCCAAAGGATCAGATCTTTGCAATATATTCACATGAACACATGTGGATCTGTCACAATGATTTACAGGGTTGGATGTCATATTAATAACCGTGCAAGGCGTCTCTGGTTTCAGCAGCTGAGACTAACTTAAAATTTTATATTTCTCTGCAAAATGTTTTGCTTACACATTTCATGGAACTCTGGGACCTGAAGCCACACTGAAATTTGTCTTCTCTGTAGAATGATATTGGAATGCAACATGCTGATTTACCGTTCCGACAGAAAAGAAGGAATTGATAGAGAAGTTAAACAAAATGAAACAGAACTTTGCTCTGAAAATCAAATCATTTTGGGGGATTTATAAAGGGGAACAAAACTATTGAGTGTGTTTCAGAGTTGGTGCTATCTTGTCAATTTTTTCTTTGGGGGGGGTTCAAATCAACTTGCAAAACAAAATACAGAGAGTTCCCAAATAAATATTAGTTTTCAAATCTGCATTTTACAAGTCTTTTTGAACAATAAATTCTATAAATGTGTAACTATAATCATCATCAGATATTTATATAGCGCCACTAATTCCGCAGCATTGTACAGAGAACTCACTCACATCAGTCCCTGCCCCATTGGAGCTTACAATCTAAATTCCCTAACACACACACACAGACTAGGGTTAATTTGAAAGCAGCCAATTAACCTAATAGTATGTTTTTGGAGTGTGGGAGGAAACCGGAGTACCCGGAGAAAACCAACGTAAACACGGGGAGAACATACAAACTCCACACAGGGCTGTGAGGCAGAAGTGTTAACCACTAAGCCAATGTGCTGAACAACTAAAATAACTATTTATGTAGTGCTCTACCAAGAGGATTCAAAGCACTTTACATTGTCGTAGAGGGTGAGGCAGGGTGAAGCCAATGGACAAACCAGTAAGATTTTGGAGAATACCACGAGAAAACCTGTGCAAACACAGAGTTCACAAAGATAGGTACATGGTAGGAATCAAATCCATGACCCCAGCACTCTGCATATAACAAATTATTTTTTTACCTTAAAAACATCTGTTTGAATTTAATTTCCTGTTTGAAAAGGAAGAAAAGATTTAGCAAACCGATTTAATTAAAATAGATAATAGAATTTTTGTTTCTTTATTGCGAGTAGGGAATTACGGGAGATTCACCCACCTCTTTTTACAATCTGGGGACCTGAATCATTAAGGAGAGCAAAGCATAAAAAAGGAGTAACTTTGCACCTGGGCAAAACCATGTTACATTGGAGGGGGAGGTAAATTTAAAATGTGGGGAGAGATTTATAGTTGGGATAGGGCATGTCCTAGATCAACATTAAATTTCAGTGTAAAAATAAAGCTATCAACTATGTGTGTGCTACATGAAAAACCAGCCAGTATTTAACTTATGTGCAAAATAATAAACTAATTTGCACCCCTTTGCATTGTAACATGGTTTGTACCAAAGAACATTTACTCCTTTTTTTGACTTACTTTAGGTAATGACTCAGGCCTTAGGTGTCATGTACTTGTCTAATAAAAAGAAAAAACAAACAAACTTAGAAGTTCTCCGTCCCATAAAGCTTACACTCTATTTCAATTTTTGAGATGAAAACTATAATTGATGTATATATAATGTATAATATTCATATGTTTCCTTTTTACTTTTAAAAATACTTTTTTTTATATATAGTTAAGCTGATTATGCTAGGAACAAATGTCATTGTGATCAATGCAAGAAAACTTTGATTGGAAAACTGAAGCTTGTTAACTGAACATGTAACTATGAAAAACATTTCAGGAAGTTGGCAAAACTGAAGATGTCATTTGAGCGGAGTCCAAGAAAAGATGACATTCAATGGAGATGAACCCCCTTTAAATTAATATAACAACATTCTTAATATTTTACTTCCAGTTTAAACAAAAAAGAAGTATTTTCAAAACAAATTGGAAAAAAACAAGTTGGATGTACATTATGAACTTCATTGTGGCACCAGAAGAGCCTCACGTCACTACTCTGTGCTTTTGGGGGACCCTGTTCATTCCACTATCTAAATCTCAAATGTTTCTTCCTGAAAGCCCTTTTCCATTGCTCACATTATAATACTAACACTGTGACATGCAGCCCAGCCCTCACTAACTTATTCATACTAGTGCATAGGTCACATTTGCTTGCAAATTGATTGATTTGTGAATCCTGAAACAGCCAAAATTTGATGAACTCCAAAACAAACCACAATCTTTTATTTATCTCTAGTATTAAATTAGCAAGAACATAAACGTGTGCCACAAGACTGTCGGATGTTGAGAGTGGGAGTGAATAAGAGGGAGCAAAGTCCCTGTCGTTGAGAGTTGAGTCAAGTTCAGCGCTAAGCAGAGTTGAGCTCAGTGTGAAGGGTGAGCGGGAGAGGAACGAAAGATATTGTGAAGTCTGAGATAGCTGGATGGAGGACCAAAATGGAGAGAAAGGAGCTTGTGAGGTTCTTGAGTCTGAGACAGAGATACAGACAGATAGGGAAAGTCTTATGACAGAGCAGATGTCCACCATGGTTAAGAATCGGAATCTAACAGTGTGTACACTAATGTGAGTTCTACATGAGTTGAGTATAGAGGTCCTTGGTACTGCAACATATGGGGGCATATGGTATAAAGAGAGACAACACAGAGAGAAGTTGTGCAAGTAGAGAGGAAACAGAGGACCGTTACCCAAAAGCTACAGCGTAGGAGAAGAGAAGCGAAGTAGAGAGTGACCGTGCCATGACTAAATGTTGCTTTTAACCCAAGAAAGCTTTTTCTCACCCGATTAGCCTGTCAATGGGTAGGATGATAAGAATAAAAACGCTGTAAAGATAAGATGAGAATAAATGACTAGTTTAATGTGTTATTAGTAGAGATGCTCAGGCTCAGTTCACCGAGAACCGAACACACCCTAACTTAGCAGATTCGAGTACCACTTTTGCGCGCTCTCAGAATTGAAAATGAGGCAAAATTTTGTGGTTACTTCATCGGATCCCGGATCTCGCGAGCTTTGGATTCAATAAGTACCGCCCTCCACAGCGATTCAGCGCCATTTCACAGAGGGACACAGAAGGGGTAGCACAGTTCCTGGCAGTCTCTAGTGCAGTTGGGCAGCATCATAGGTAGAAAAGAAAGAGGAGGGGTAGCAGTGTTCTTCTCTAGTCACATTAAGGAGAGCTCCAATGCTCCATTGCTAATTGTCATTGCTCAAATGCAAATAATAGGTCTGGCAGGCTTGGTCTTTTAAATCTGCAGTCACATTGTACTGTGTTATATAGGTAACACACAAAGAGGAGAGCTCTATTTCTCCATTGCTAACAGGCTTGGTCTTCTAAATTTTCAGTCTTTGTTTGAAAGTGTATGAAAATAATATTGTGACCTGTGGGGTGTTTCAAAATTGACTGCAAATGACTTGAAATTAGTGTTATTGAGGTTAATAATAATGTAGGGGGAAAAAAAAGCAAAAGAAAATAAAATAGAAATTTTAGAAAGAAATCGGGATCCAAAACCAAAGCATGCAAGGGCGGTTTTGCCAGAACCAAAAGAAAAACACGAAGTTAATACAAAATCAAAACCAAAACCAGAACACGGGGGTCAGTGAACATCTCTAGTTATTAGATGTGAAGACAAGAGACTGTGTGTAGAAAGTGTGACCTACCACCCATACTTTCCAACAGTTATGTCTGTACACTCTTTCACCTACCTCACCTGTGATTCATGCCTGTATGTGCGGGAACCTCAGTTTATCAGTTCTGACCTGTAAACCCTGGGATGAAAGAGAAATAGAGACTGAGCTTCAGCTGACGTTTGGCCAGAGAGGTGTCAGGAAGGACACATTAAAACATCACACATCTACATTTCTTTTTAATGGTTCCTCTATATGTCATTTATCATTATTATCTTAACATGTTCATATTGAATCAGCGGCTTTCGAGACTATGAGCATTCCTTTAAAACAAGCTCTTTATTTTTTTTAGATAATCTGCTACCAAAGACTATGAAGTGGGGCTTGATTAACACCAAGGAGCGTATTTGCAAATAAGGAAATGAATGCAGAAGTGTTGTGCTATTACAACTTGCACAATGCTTGGAGATTTCTGCACGTGAAGCTGGAGTAGATTGTGATTAATCCCTGCAGTCTCAGTTTGCTCCGACATAAAATCTTAAGGGACCTGATTACCGCTGGCACGGAGCTGTAACCTATCATTCTTAGTAGAAAATCACCGCAAACCTTGTAGACATTCTCAGACAGAGGGCTGCACTTGTGCTTATAAAAGCTCTTCGTGACTTATTCGATTAGAGGATCCCACTGACAGGAAAAGTCATTGCAAGCCGTGATTTCTTGTCTAAATAAGGGATTGTGCCAAAAGATGAATATAAAACATGTTGTGCAACATGGCTTGTCTGCCATACAACCGTCTCATCTCGGGAATTTATATTTTAGGACTATTTCCAGCAAGGCAGGCAGATTACATACTCCTTCCTGCAAAATCCCATTGTTCGCATTACAAAAAAAACTCTAAACACCCATTCACAATAATTAGGGCAACTCGGAGCAATTATATAGGCTACAGAATGCTTAAATATCTATCTGCAAAAAATAAGTGATGAATGGAATAGATAAAAACAACAATGATGTTTCCCCAGTTTTGCATCGGT
The DNA here is from genome assembly GCF_038048845.1 of Mixophyes fleayi. NCBI lineage: Eukaryota > Metazoa > Chordata > Amphibia > Anura > Limnodynastidae > Mixophyes > Mixophyes fleayi. Next base: position 83,618,316 of record NC_134411.1, on the reverse strand, counting down.
GAATTAAAGACCATTTAAAGGGTCATAATACTAAACACCACTACTTATTTTAATGAACAACTCTGCCCACACTGATATTGTACAGAGACTCACCTCGACATGCTGAAATTCAAAATATAATCTGCACAAACTCAGCAGAATAATGAATGGACTATGTATATTTATTTATTCATGCCGCGGCTCGGTATAAGGCCCGCTTAATCCGACCGCTGTGTTATGACATCACCTGCCATAACAATCATTTAATGCAGTACGTCATTTAATGAACGAGCAGCATTGCTTCCTACCATTTTTCTCCCGGTCTCCACTTTATGATGTATACATGCGTGGAAAACACAATACTCTTCAACTGTGTAACGTATCCACTGTGTTATATACAGAGTGCACTGTATGGAACATAGGGCCTGATTCATATTTGGACGCAAGTCCGTTTGCATAGCGCATCTTACTTGAAGCAGATCTGTGTATTCCCAGGAATGGACATTACGCCAACGAACGTAATTGCATGCAATTTAAGCCTGAACGCAAATGACACTTACAACTTGAGAGGCGGAACGCGTAAGGAACAGGTGGGTTAATGCAGGTCGTATAGAGTAAGGGCGTTACGACGCGGATACAGCCGATTCAAGTCCTGTGTTTGTCATAAGTACGCTTGTTTTCAGTTGTATCATTTGCCTCCACCGCAGGGCAGCTGTAAATACCGACTGATAGTGATGACTGACACAGAATAGTCTTTAACTTGAAACTTACAAGAATGCGTGTCACTAGCAATCACAGAACAACTGTATGTATCTAAGATATACTATTAAAGTGCATTGTATATAAAAGTATGCATTGAAAGCATCTTTATTTCTGGAAATAATATGAAAATAAAACTAAAAAAATATATATATTTGAAAATGAGTATGTATATAAATTAACTACATACGGTAAGTGCTGTTTAGGCAGAGCGTACTTCCACTCAGAATCAAATCGAAATGTATCTTGAGATACATTTGAATTTGAATATAGTCAGAACCAGGCACAAGCTCCGTGCTCTCTTTTCATACGCGAATTACGTGCAAGTCGCATTCTTACATGAAGCAGGACCCATAGTGGTTGCACATATTGCTCTCTGATCCTACAGTATGTTACAGGATAATGTCATTGTGTGGTGTTACAAAAGTGCATAACATTACTGTAGTTTATAGTTGGTGACAGTTAATCACAGTTGAAAATATATATTGTACTGTATATGTCATATTTTGTGCTATGCTTACTGTGGAGATGTTAGTGATGTGTGACAATATGTCAAAATGTCACTGTCAAGTATATATCATACTTACCAACTTTTTTAAGTTGGTGTCCGGGAGACTCTCTGTAGCAGGTGGGCGTGCGGGGGGCGGGGCGCCAAAATTGCGTCATTTTGGCACAGGGAATCGCGGCGTTTGGGATCTAATTCTGCCCACTTCCTAGTGAAGTGGGCAGAATTCGGGAGATTGCCACACTCGCCCGGGAGTCCGGGAGACTCTCGCAAAATGATAGAGTTGGCGAATATGGTATATATGAATAAGTTTCACCTGTACAATAATTCACATACCACACTATATTCATGAATAGGAACGTTAAGAGACATATCATCATAATCATTTTATTTAATTTATATGGTGCCACAGATTCCGCAGAGCAGCACAATCAACAAGCAATAAACAGAACAAAATACAGATAAGTAAGGGAAACAATAGGCTCAGTAAAAATGAACACAAAAGGCCATAGAGAAAGCAACTACAATGGAAGACACAACTAGAACAAATGAAACATTATATAGCGGATGACTAAATAGAAGGTAGAGAAGGCCAAACTTGTTTTGGTTACATACTCCTTCTATTGTGTGAACAGCTGTTTCCTGGACACTCAGGCATGACAATTGTAACGGGAGAGGTGCTGGGTAAATCAACCATATAAAAGATTTATAGAAAAATAAATAAATATACTCTACACAGTTTGATGTTCGCACACAAGCAACCACATCCGAGAAAAATGAAATTTTTTTTTTTTAGCAACTTCATTTATTCAAAGTTCAGCAGGTAACATCAGACAAGGACGTTATAAAAGACAATAAATATAAGCATTCAAATACAGAGTCATAAGTGTAAATAATAGTTGTAGCAAATAAGGAACACCGACATGGCATTGAACTTTCAACCAGAAGGTCGGAATTAATAGGTGCTGAACCGATTTTTCAACAGAAGGAGAGCGAATTAGAGAATGAGTTTAGGTAACAGGAAGGTGTGGCGTGCCGCTATGAAGAAAGGACTAAGAGATAAGGAACAAGAAAGACAAGAAAGTGAAGGGGTAAGGGGAAGGACAGGGGGTAGGAACCAGGAGTATCATGACTAAAAGATAAAATAGTTATGTTAAGAAAAGGTTTTGCATATGGAAGTAGAAAACTCATTGTTCCCGTACTTTATTAAATGATTTAGACGCATTGTGAAGAATGTTGGTCATATATTCCATTTTATATGTTTACTAAATTCTATCAATAATTGTTTGTAGCGTCAGAGCATGGGGCCGTTTCCAATCAGTGGCTATTTGACATAAGGCAGCTGAGGCTATGTGTCACGGGCACTAGGAGTCTTTACCCAGGGATCACCAGGTGATGGACTTACCAGAGCAATATAGGTGGTAATATGGTACTCTGGTAGCGGGGTGATCACGGAACAGGAGACAGCAGATGGTAGAGAATCCTCGAGGAAAGTCTATGACTAGCAGCACTGGTAATATATAGGTAATAGTACACGAGGAACTGAATGGACAAAGGAAACGTGAGGGTAGTCAGTGGTCTGCGGATAGCAAGTTGTACCACTGCTATAGTGAGGAGGAATGTCCAGAAATAACGAGGAGGTGATGAGAGTCAGCGGTCTGCGTTAAGCAAGTTGTACCGCTGTCTAGGTGAAGGAATGGAATCCTAGGTGGAGGTATCCGGAGAGTCAGTGGTCTGCGTTAGCATGTTGTACCACTGCTATGTGGAAGGATACTGGAAACAGGTGACACAGGGAACAGGAATCAGTGGTCTGCCTCTAGCAAGTTGTACCACTGAAATATATGTGAGGAGGAGCACGGGGAGATAAATGTAATACAGAGTATACACGGGCACACTGAACTTGATCCCACGATGATATGCACAAAGTATTAATAACTGAGCAGCACTGCATAAATATACAAAGTCACGGGAACTATCCAGACTACAAGGTAACACAGTCAAATAATGGCAATAGTCTCAGTGGATAGGCAACTCCAGGGAAGAATAACTCAGTCCAGCAAGGTATGCAATACACGAGCACAGTCAATGATAAGTATGCATACCGTGGTTCAGAAGAGCAGGCTGTCAGAAAGGAGTGCAGGGATACCTGAGCGGCAGGAGGCTGGCAGAATGCGAAGTCCCAGGAAAATGGAAGCGGAATCCAAGTATTTGCAGCGCACAGGTAGGTAGACCAGCAACGATGGAAACAATACTCAGGAAGCAGTAGTATATAGGACTGGTCGCCTGGAGATCACTGAAGAGTAGAAGTGGTATGGCAGAGAGGACAGCAGCGGAGCGTTGATCCAATGCAGACAGGCAAGTTGACACAGGCAGGAACACTGTAGAAGCACGGAGAGCGGATCAGCTGGCTGCAGACACGAGGAGTACTGGAGAGTAGCGATAAGCAGGACACTGCAGATACACGGAGGTAGCGGATAGGAATCAGCAGGTGCAGTCACGATGAAACACGAGAGAGTTGAGGTAAACTGTTAACTGTAGTGCACGAAGGCAGCGGATAGGAATCAGCTAGAGCAGTCACGATGAAACACGGGAGAGTTGAAGTGAGATGGTAACTGTAGTGCACGGAGGCAGCGGATAGGAATCAGCTGGTGCAGTCTCGATGAAACACAGGAGAGTTGAAGTGAGCTGATAACTGTAGTGCATGGAGGCAGCGGATAAGAATCAGCTAGAGCAGTCACGATGAAACACAGGAGAGTAGAAGTGGTCTGGAAACCACAGGAGAGTTGAAGTGGTCTGGAAACCACAGGAATCAGCTGGGCTGAACACACGAGGAAACACAGGAACACCTTCAGAGGCTCATGGGGAATGAGACTCCAAAATCAGGCAACGAGGTATAGACAGCAGGTGCTTTAAATAGGGAGTGTTGCCTGATCAGCCAATTAACTCAAAGGAACAGATACTGAAGGTTTGAAAGGGCTGCACATGCGCAGACCCTCAGGATGGTGGACGGCCACGGTTCCTAAACATACGGGAAGAAGCACTCACAGTCTGGTGAGTGACACTATGTGTCTCAACATTTACATCTGATGGATAGTAGTAGACTGGAGTGCTAGGAGGAAAAACCTGGGGGAGAGGGGGATGTTGATTTGCAATATTTGTGACGCAAAGTTTTGGAGTTCCAGCCAGAACGGGGTAAGCTTGGGGCATTGCCTCCATATGTGGAGCAAGGATCTGTCCTTTGCACAGCTCCAGGGATAGCTTGTGGCATTGTCACCATATGTGGAGGAAGGATCCGTCTTTTGCACTGCTCCGGGAATAGCTTGGGGCATTGGCACCATATGTGGAGCAAGGATCCGTCATTTGTATAGCCCCAGGGATAGCTTGGGGCATTGCCACCATATGTGGAGGAAGGAACCGTCCTTTGCACTGCTTCGGGGATAGCTTGGGGCATTGCCACCATATGTGGAGGAAGGATCTGTCCATTGCACAGCCCCGGGGATAGCTTGGGGCATTGCCACCATATGTGTAGGAAGGATCCGTCCTTTGCACAATCCCAGGGATAGCTTGGGGCATTGCCACCATATGTGGAGGAAGGAACCGTCCTTTGCACAGCCCCGGGGATAGCTTGGGGCATTGACACCATTTGTGGAGCAAGGATCCGTCCTTTGCATAGCCCCAGGGATAGCTTGGGGCATTGCCACCATATGTGGAGGAAGGAACCGTCCTTTGCACTGCTCCGGGGATAGCTTGGGGCATTGCCACCATATGTGGAGGAAGGATCTGTCCATTGCACAGCCCTGGGGATAGCTTGGGGCCTTGCCACCATATGTGGAGCAAGGATCCGTCCTTTGCACAATCCCAGGGATAGCTTGGGGCATTGCCACCATATGTGGAGGAAGGATATGTCCTTTGCACAGCCCTGGGGATAGCTTGGGGCATTGCCACCATATGTCTAGTAAGGATCCGTCCTTTGCACAGCCCCGGGAATGGCTTGGGGCATTGCCACCATATGTCTAGCATGGATCCGTTCTTTGCACAGCTCCTCCAGGATCTGCTAGACAAGTCAGGGAAAATGTTATGCTATTTAATAGGAACTAAGTACCACCGATATAAGTGCTTATATGCATTTTATTTTCACGCAGAGAGAGCTGAAGGCAGTGTTAGCTCTTATTTCCTGCCAAACCTCGCCATCCAGAGTCTCCCAAAAACATTGTTTAATTGTGGTAAACACAGGCCATGTATTTATTTTAGTACAGTAACAACAACTTATTTCAAGCAAACTGTACTGTAGAATGATATAATTATAGTATTTTAAAGTAAAATATGTGAAACCAAATGAAAGTGAAATAAAAAAGTGTACTTGTTTGATAGCACAAAATAAATGAAATAATAAATAGTTTAAAGTAATGCGAGTAACAATGACGAAGAGAAAGTGGAAATCTATTAAGGTTCAACATACTCTTCTTTCCATAGTAACAAAAGTTCCAAAACATATATGTCCAAAGTGCAGTAATGACCAAGAAATGTCCAACTTACAGAAGTCCAAGGTATAGTAGAGTAAATACAGTAAAGTAAAGACATAGTTGTCCCAGTAAAAGTGTTAGAAAAAGATACAAACAAGAATGTCCATGGTACACTCCAAGGGTTAAATCTGAAACATGACAATGTTTAATGTAAATACAGAAAATTCCATGTGCAAGTGCATTTAAGTCCATAATAATTCATGCTAAAGATGTCAAGAGTTAGTCACGGTAAGTCACTATATTTGCATGCCTTCTGATTTAATTTTCTTCCCATCCTGAACATTGAGTTAACAGCATATTTAATCTATTTTGTATCATATGAGCTATTGGTGAACCACACTAATGTCTGATTTCAGAATTTCCCTGAGAAGCCATCCCAGTCCACCCTTCATACCCCACCCTTGGAACACTTTTGATGGGACATAGTCTATGAAGAACTTAATGATAGAACAATGGACTTAATTCCCAGTTTGATTACACAGTAATATCAACTTTGATAACTAGAATCAGTCCTGTTGGGTTCATTGCTGAGAGTGCAGCTGTGAAGACCTGTATATCATTCCTTGAGAGTGGCATTGATGTCTTTGCTATCATGTGCAGGCCCGGCGCTCCCATTTGGCAAGGTTAGGCAGTTGCCTAGGGTGCCGGGCTCTGGTGGGTGCCACAGAATTAAAATTACTTTAAAACTGTGCGGTGACCGCTGACCATACCTTCCACGGCCGCCGCACAGCTTCAGATAGATCCACGGGGAGGGGGGGGCTATGGATCACCACCGCCGCCCTCCTCTCCAACAGCTGATGGGGCGCTCTGTCTAATCCCCTCCAATCACTGACTGTCGGGCGTGAAATCATCATCACGGCCCGACAGTGTCAGAGAGGGACGGGACCCGGCAGAGAGGAGCAGCTTTATGGAGCCAAGATAAGGTAAGGAAAGACGTGAAGGGGGAGGGCGGATTTTTAAATTGTGCATTGGGGGGGCGGATTTTGAAAGTGTGCCTAGGGCGCCAAGGACCCTAGCACCGGCCCTGATCATGTGACATCATCCTCATAATAGAAATTTGGCCCATGTTGGTCAGGCTTGGAGAAGACCCTCTCTCAGGTGTTCAGAAGCAAAGTCTTCAGAATCTGTGAGGACATCAGTGTTTTGATGTCCTATTCTCTGGCCCTACTTACTCTCATCCTGCTGCTCTATACTGTATCTTACAAGGGATGGTAAATCCGAAATATTTTTTTTTCAGGCCATGACTTTCAGTTAGGATGTCTATTTTGGTCTACCATCCACAAAATTCTCCCTGCCTGCTCTTATTAGTGCGACTGCTTGCAAATGACAATGGGTCCATTGAACCTAAAGGCACAAACAATGAAATTTAAGCAACTTAAAATCCATTATGTTGTGTTATGCTTTGAGTGATCACGGCAGGGACAAACACAGGATTTATAGAGAGGGGTTTCCATGCCATGCCGCTAGTGGGCGTGACCAGCATGCATAGGGGTGTGGCTATAATTTTAACCTGTGCTTGGCAGTGCTCCAACTCTTCCTATCCCCATAATATACATGGGGAATGCTGCGTACACTACTGTTAGGTGCACACAGCTCTCCCTTTTCGAGCAGAACCATGTGAAGCAGAATACAGCATACCTCCCAACTGCTCTAACAGTGTAGTCAGCATAGTTGGCAGACAGTCCTGCTCTTTCCTTCTTGTTCTTGCTGCTTTCACTACTTTTTGCTGCTGCTCGTGTCCTAAGCTCAGTAACTGCTTGTCTGGATCCTGGAATGTTGAGTTCCTGTTTGGAGAAAGGACAGGTATATGATATAGAAATCCCAGCAATGAGTAAACACAGAAGTCCTCCCTCCCCAATGCAGCCCAATATTAAATCAAAAGTTGCCACATTTAATAATTAGGCCTCCCAGCAACCAACCTAAACAGTAAATTAATGTAATTTATCTTTAATAAAAAGATCCATTAAACCCCAAACAACCCTAACATTAAATTAATAGTATTTACATTTAATAAATAAACCGATTTCCTCCCAACCATTAAATAATTAGCATTCACTTTTAAGAAATATCAATCCTTCTACCCAAACTCAACCTCACATTCAATTAATAGCACTCAAAGCACTCCAGCATTAAATTAACAGTCTCATCATCAGAGTCTAGGGTCCAGCCACCTAAGGCATTCTGTTCCCCAGGCTGGGAAAGGGGGTTTCCAGCTACTAGGAAATCCCCCCTCAGTTTGCCTATGCATGGGATATTCACTTTAAGTAGCTTACCTGTGCCAACTGAAGATGTTGTTTGTGGTTCTGAGTCTCTTGCCGTTGTACACATTTATATGTACTGATTTGTATAAATTTATTTTTGGCTTATTATTTCTATCTTTGCTTACCATGGAAGCAAATGTACTCCTTGTTATTAGTTGCCAGAATCTTTGTTGAAGCTTTGGGGTTGTTTCTATGCTGTGACTTTTGAATCAACGGAGCCATGGAGGAACCCCCGCTCTAGGAAGGGTCTGCATTGGCTGGCTTCATGTTGATAGTAGTAACAGAAGTACAGTATGTTTCACTTAGGTGTGCGGTAGATCCTATAATGCTTGCCTGTGATAATTTAGCCTGACAATGCATTCATCCTTTGTTCTATTCATTCTTACCACTGCAGGTACTGCTTGCCTGAAATTGATTCCCCCCTTACGCTATTGGGTGTCAGATCCTTTTAAAGTACTTTATTGTGTGCTAATTTTTAGTTATATTGGGCATGGTAGAAATGAAACAACTGAATACTGTAAGTGGATACCATAGTGCTGTAAATTATACTGTCGGTGTTGCAATTTCCAGACTCAGGAAAATCATTAAAGAAATTGCTGTAATGAATCAGAAAATATCTGAATCCAGCTGTGCATTTACTGAATATAGGGATCTCCATGTCAATAAATACATTTTATAATCACGTTACTGAAATGGTAAGGAAGAGGATCAAATAGCCACTTAAGGTACATAGTATGCACAATGCGCTTTCTTACAATAAATGTTCTCTTCTGTTTAACATTACAGCTGTATTGCTATAGTGAACCGTGATCTGTTCTAAATATTAATTGAGCACACATTATTACATTATTCTCCTATAAGTTTGTTTCTTATACTGCAGCAATGGTATGGAAGAAGCTGAAGACCTCACTACATCTCATGTTTTCCGAACGCAACTACCACATTTTTCAAAAGCAAAAAAAAAGCACACATTATGCTCTCATTAATGTACTGTCAGCAATAAAAACGTTCATGCTGAAAGAAAAATAAATCCAGTTGCCCATTAAGAAAAAAACGTAGATACAGTAGCTCCAAATATGAAACCTGGTTTAGAGTTGACATCAGTCCAACCACAATGGGTAAAGATGCAGAAAAATTCTACCATGGTTAGAGTTCAAGTAACTTGCACATGCAAGTTCAGTGTAGTAGATGCATGCACGTGTAACTATTGCATCTGAAGACGTGGCCTACTTAGACTTAACCTCAGCTCCTGATACTTTTTCTCCTCCTGTCTATAGACCGAATTTCTAGCCTCAAGACAGGGTTATATCTTTCCGATACTAGGAGACGGCTTTGGATGCAGTTGAAATAGATGAGCAGTAGAAATTATAATAGTTCAAGAGTTTGGCATTAGACACAAATGAAACTGAGTGATAGAACAGCCACAGATAGAATGACAATTTAATAAAATATACATTACCTACTACTAAAATGAGATGGAGTTGCATGGAAATGAGTGAAACAGTGTTGAATGACAAATGCCAGATGTACAACTCATGGACACCTTACAGTCTCCTTAAGATTATGCAAAGGCCCAACTGGTTCTTCTTCATCCTCAGTGTTCTTCTTCTGATTCTTTGTGGATGTTTTTGAGGTTACAAACCTATACTTAGAGCTACAAGATGATGAAAAGTTACAGAAGATGCATGATATTGGTGGGTACTTTCTTTTGCACTAGACATTCTAGTATGAACAGTAGCAGGATCAACACAAATAAAAAAGCACTTCTGAATCTTCTTCTTTCTTCTTTCTTCCTTCTTCCTTCTTCCTTCTTCCTTCTTCTTTCTTCCTTCTTCTTCCTTCTTCTTTCTTCTTCTTTCTTCTTCTTCTTTCTTCTTCTTCCATGAAATAGCAGCTGTTTTAGGAAAATTCATAAAGTGATTTAGTTGGCCCTGTCTCAGACATTTTTCTTATATTATATTATATTTACTAGAAATAGTACTGCCATTAATAGTGTTGAGATGGTGTGTTCAATAGCCGTGTACTACAGTGTCACTGCCAAATAAATCAATTGGCAGTATTGTCTTATTTTAGCTTCTACCGCACTAGATGAATGCACAATGAGGTAAGGAAAGGTGGGACTACAGAATTGTGTTACCTTGCAAAGCAGCATCTGACACAATTTCTTTAATGGCTTTCTACTCTGTTATTACTTTTCTCAGAGTATCATAAATTTATTTTAGATAGTGTTTTTCACTTGCTTGCTTTGTGAGAGAACTCTTTCTAAAGGTTGTTCTCCTACCTACTTGCTGTAATCTACCACACATTATTGATTTGATCAATTTGACACAAATGCAATGTTGAAATGAATATAAATCAACAATAACTTCAACTACAACTGAAGTGTTTTCTTTTGCCACTGACAGACACACAACATAGTTCAATAACACAGGATTTTCATCTTAGTGATCAATAATATTCAATTATAATCCAACTAGAAGTCTTCTTAACTTGAATAGATTTTTTGCTCTATGATTACTTTTCTTAGAACATGGAATAATTACTCCCAGATAATACATGTTGATAACCTTATCATCCTGTTGGACACTGCTTAGTCCTTTATATTATATGTTACAGTATATATAAGCAAAACATTATGGAAATACAAAACATCTTTAAAAAAGAAGGTGCAATGCCTCTTCTTAAGGTCCAACACTAACCCAATCCTGGAATGAAGGGACATGTATCTTAAGACAACCGATTGCTTAGCATCAACCACTGCATGATAGAGGAGGCAAATCCTCACACTTCAAAAAAACTTTTTTTAGACTGATTCAAGAACATATATTTTTAACAAAGCATATATATATATATATATATATATATATATTTATTGTGACAGAGTCACTGGAAGGAGGCTAAATGACAGAGGTATGTGTCCCAGGCTTCCAGCATTGTGTACGTTAAAACACCAGGGAAAATATGCAGATGTGAGGTTAAAGTTTCCCACAGGGTTTTTCCCTGTGTTAACAAAACATGGTAAGGGTAAGGGTTCATAGTGTTATGCATAGAGAAATAGAAGGGTGGGCTCCATACATAAGGCCCAGTCCGGGTCTTCTGGCCTGCCAGTCTCTAGACAGACTGCTCAAGAGATGCACCTGGGAGGTGCCTGTAAAAAGGCAGCTAGGATATGCAACCATTGTCTCAGACCTGGGGAGGAGGTGAGTTGCCTCCTGAGACACTCTGCTGTGGTGAGCAATAATATGTTGACTGTGTGTTTGGACACAAGGTCCAACACTTGAGAGAGGGTCTTGCTAAAATGTATTAGCTAGTAGCCAGACGGTTAGGATTTTGTTTATGTTTTGTTTTGTTTGCAAGCTGGTGAACAAACTAGCTGTGGTTGTTAACCTGAAACCTCTGTACTTGCATTTTCCCCTGGAGATAGTACCTATTCGCCTGAATATACTACAATATATATGTATATATATATTTATACATATATGTATATATTGCCTGCTTTGGTTGATGGAGGCCACGCAGGCTTTCTTTTCAGACAAACTTCCATCGCTAAACTAAGGATAATGTATCACAGTGTAATTTTGGCTAATCGCTGATATACTGCAATACTGCCGGACAGATTTAAAATAGGAATTTGATTAAAGGCAATGTCTGCTTTTAATTAAATTGCTGTTTTATATCTAGCTAGCATTATCGCCGAATAGATCACCAAATAGCCAGAAGTGTCCTTTGATACATTTACCCAATGGTTGAAATGGACAATTAGAAGTGGCAGTATGTAAATTTAGAAGTGACGGTATGAAAAATGTAATGGGAATGTAAGTGAATGAAATTCAATAATTTTATAATGTACCACCGTATGCACCTCCACTTCCACCACTGCATTTGCCCCATACTGTCACTCAATAGCTATTATAGTTTGAAGAATATTTTGTTAGGATGCTTCAGAAAATAGTGACCTTAGATGCCAAAATAGCCATTAACTTTGTAGATTGAGAGCATTTGTTTTATACTCTCCCCGAAATACCCTTTCCAGGAGTTCCTTTCCCCCAGGCGATTCGGCTTACATACCCAACCTCTTCAGACTTCATCCTTTTTCAAGCAGTCAGCCCTCCATCCTCATCTATTCTGAGATGCGACAGAGTTCGCCTATCTCAACAAAAATTAGTGATTTTATCATTGAAGGAATTATAAGCAGATGCATTTAAAGGATTCCTTAATTGTCTATAGCAGCAATTATGAATCCTAATCCTGATATATAGATGCATGGGGCTAGATTTACTAAGCTGCGGGTTTGAAAAAGTGGGGATGTTGCCTATAGCAACCAATCAGATTCTAGCTGTCATTTATTTAGTACCTTCTACAAAATGACAGCTAGAATCTGATTGGTTGCTATAGGCAACATCCCCACTTTTTCAAACCCGCAGCTTAGTAAATCTAGCCCATAGTCCGTTTGGCTTAAAGGCCAAGTTAAAAATATATTTAGAGTCTTCCTTAAAGAGATAGTTACATGCCCTTGTGATGAAAATGCTTCACAAAACCCAACAAATCACAAATTTTATATAGAGGTGCACAACGGTGAATGGGTTAGATAGGAGCCTCATTACACGGGGCTTCATGTACAGTTGGACGCAATTTACGTGGAAAACCTAGACGTTAATTACGTAAGAGAAAACTATGCAATTAGCGTAGTGTGCAATTAGAGTCGCTGGTATATTAAGGTACCTGCGAGTCCGCTAGAGTACGCAAATTGTATACATTTAAGTAAGATATGCTTAAGAACATGATGTGCTAGAAGAGTAAGATATTCTTTCAGCGGATCCTGTAGTAAAACCAGCTCAAGTGCTGCCAGCTGCTAGTGCGGCGCCCTATAAGGTTTTTTTATTTTGCTAAGTGCAGATTGAAAGAAGATATCAGAGGTGCCAGTCTTTATACTTAGGTGAGAAAGTTAATGGGTCTTAAAAAGGGTAGTGTGGGGTATATTTATTTCAGTAAAATTATTTTTTAATCTTTTGTGTGTATTTTTTATTTTTTTTAACAGTGCCCCAGCGCACCATGAATAGAAATTTTGGGTTTCCCTGCCACCAGCCCTGATTTTCAGGATACCAGCCTAGGCTGCAGCACTAGAGCTGGCTTTATATTTTTTTGGGTGCAACAATGAGATATATCTCAGCATGTATATGGACCGAGTCGTCCTGCATTTTACTGTGAATGTTCAGTACGGAAAAATCATTTTGAGCTTTTATTTTTAACTTGCATCCAACTCTACATGAGCCCCGGCATACGCAGCTAAGGACCCTGCTCCTTCCCTTTCCTTATGCTTCACTCTTACCGCTATTTCTCTCTTCAGACATTGCCCTTGTGACATGCAGACACAACTTACACAATCACACAAATGGAAAGGTCACTGCCAACGAAAAATTCAACCCAATCTACTCCTAAGATACTCTTAAAATGCTTAACGGCTGATATCTCTCACTCCACTTAAGCCTATTAATAACATATTTAACTTCTTTGAATAACCGACACGAGACGTAATTGTGGCAATAATAAAAAAAAAGTATATTTTGCAACCAAGTATGGTGGTGGAATCACTGCAGTCAGTCACAACACACTCCAGGCAACCAGGATATCCCAGCATTTAACCCATGGGACATCCGCAAACAGGGGTGGTCTACCAAACAGCACCCCAGGCGTACATATCTACCTTACTAGGATACTGGGATACTCAATCCTGGGCAATCCATGAACCCGCAACCCCTCTGGGCTGAAAGGAGTGCATCCACAAGCCAACACACAGGGGCAGTACTTGCACCGAGACTATAGCCAACTCATCGTAGAGGGGTGCATTCAGCATGCCCATTACTGTAATGTGCACCAGAACCACTGGCTGTCAACTGCACTGTGTTTTCCAGCAACACGTCACCCAGGACCTCCACAATTGAATGCCAGATACACCAGGAACTGGCAATGGGCAACCAGAGAACAGCCTTAAAAATGCCATTATCAGGCACGGAGGTGTATCCAAACCAGGGATGGTGGGCGAGCAATATGCTACAGAGAATTATTTACTCTCCTCTCATCACTTTTATAGACTATTCCTTAGCCCTCCCATATGACACTAGATGGATGTACATACCCCCAGCTAAAATTTTAACCTTAGAGGGATACATTTAGTTACATGACACCGCCTCAGATTTTAATTTCCTTAATGCTTACTTCATCCCTCAGCTCTTATTACTTCTGTGAGCATTCTGATGATCTGATTGGCTGCAGCTTGTTCTATACCCTTCCATTATGATATTAAAAAAATGCTGAGACTACAGTTAGAGCTTACAAGTTACTGATGTAATCCTTACATAAAGCTGCACTACCACCTACACTATGGGGGAGATTCAATTCAGCGCGAGGTGCCGCTGAACTTCATCTCGATGTTCGGGGGCACATATTGCCTCCTATTACCATAAGGAACCTATGCTGATTTTTCTGTGCACCAGAAAGTTCCTGAGATATATCGTGTTGAATCTCTCCTTATTGCTTTGCTAAGCTCCTCTCTGCGCTAGCCTGAGGCTGCAAATTTTTCCTGTTTAAGTGGCAAAGCGTGTGTGTGGGTGGGAGTGGGAGGACCAATCAAAAGCCACAATATCTTGACTGCAGCTTGTGATTGGTCTTCCCACTCACTCTTTTCCCCCTGTTTTTTGGCTGTGTCTATGAGAGGAATCAGAATATAATGTTTCTAATACAGGGTATTGCAGCTTTAAGGTACAGTGTAGATATTTCAATTCTAAACTCAAATGCATGTAAACATTTCTTGGCTAATAAAACTGTATCCAATGCAACTCTCAGTGTGCAAAATGGTTTATTTTTTAATTTGAAAGGGAGGGCAGCTAGATTGCTGCTGGAAATTGTCCAGAGAGCTGTCACCGATGGTTCTGCCAGGGAGAGCACAATGAACGAGCAGATGATGTTCCAACTGCTGAACCCCAAAGGATGCTATAGGTATCCGTATCAGATATGAGAAGAACTGACAGGACAAAGCTTCAAGGTACAAAACTCATATCAACTGCCAAAAAATCTAAAGGCATGTGAAGACAATAACATTAATAATCTCAAAGTTGCTTGTACCTGTCAGTAACAGACATCAAGTTGCTAGTACCACTGAGACTATCACAAGATTTCTATCTTCTTTTTAACTTTATCGTTCTAGTAAACTGCTACAGGTAAACTTTCAAATATCTTTAATTCGAGCATGTTTCATTTGTGCAAATTGCTCCCGGGCACAAAACAATGAAGTGTCCGGTTGAGCAAAGTATTGAGCTAAAAGACTTAATTCTGGATCCAATGTCTTGTCAATGATTCACCTTCACTTGCAGTATAAAACAAACTGCTAACATAATTTTTAGAGGCAATTTGTCAAAAGCTCCTTTTGTCGACTTTAAGCAGGTGCACAATAGACTCCGCAGGGCATGATATTCTAATGTCATTTCTTCTTGTTTCATTAAAATTCTAAAGATTTTTTTTATGACTGGAGCTGGTCTGTTTTACTTTTTGGAACAATGGTGGATTCGTCCTTTGTCCATACATATATCCAGTCTCCCACTTAAATTCCTACCTTATCTTTTGCCTCTCCCCCCCCCCCTTGAATCTGCCTCTGTTCCCCCTTCTCTCCCTCTCACCCCTGTGTCTCTCTGTCCGTCTACCCCTCTCCTTATATTGTATGCTACCTTGAGCAGGGCCATCTGTCCTCCTGTTTCCTCCACTTCTAACTCTGCTCTCCAGCTACCTCACCCCACTGGGGGTCTCCCTATCATCCGCGCTCTCCCTCTTGGGCTCCAGTGTATGCGGATCTTCCCTCCCCCCCCGCTCTCTAGCTGTGCTTCGAGCTTGAGTTACTGTGCTTATTGTTTACTGTACCGTGCCGTCTCACCTCGTATTGTAATCGTCTGTCCCTGTACAGCAATACGGACTAGTGGCGCCCTATAAATAATAATATTTAAGCCCCTAGATCAGGCCTTGCCACCCTGTGGATCTCCTGGTATTGTGAAACTACAACCCCCAGGATTCTCTGCCAGATATCAGCTGGTTATCGTTTGGCAAAGCATGCTAGGGCTTGTAGTCTCACAGCACCTGGAGAGCCACGGGTTGACCTGACCTGCCCTAAAGTCTTGTAGGCACAGGTCTGAAAATAATTAGTGGGGGCGCTAAAAATAGGGCATGCAGACACTTGGGGTCTTGGGGCAAAGTCACAACAACGTTTTGGGGCCTCAGCTAAACAAAGATTGCATCTGTCACAGGAGAATGTAAGTCCCATGTAGACGTAAGGACTGACAGATCACATTAGGGTGCTTTAAAACTCCCCTCCAAAAAGTTTATTTAACATCTAGTCAAAGGGACTTGGGCAACTGAATATGGTTTTAAGTATCCTGCAAGTGTAAAGAGCTTTTGCACTGTTACATAATCTCAGGATGACGGGAACTTTCCTCGTGACTGATGAGTTCATTAATATGAAAAACTAAATATAAACTCTTAGGAGAAGTTGCATATGACAGCTTTTTATTATTACACAGAAATTAAGTTTTTGATATCTCAACACTCCCTTGTTCATATTTGTCATGGTGAAATCTGAAAGCATAGTGTAGAACAAACAGGTGTGATAATTACTGACCAACTGAAGTAGACTAAGGGCTAGATTTACTAAGCTGCGGGTTTGAAAAGTGGGGATGTTGCCTATAGCAACCAATCAGATTCTAGCTGTCATTTTGTAGAAAGTACTAAATAAATGAAAGCTAGAATCTGATTGGTTGCTATAGGCAACATCCCCAATTTTTCAAACTCGCAGCTTAGTAAATCTAGCCCCAAGTCACCTATACAATTTAGAAAACATGAGCTGTTGGTGTGAATTTGGACCGAAAGGTGATTCATGAGAACAATATAGCGCAGGAGAGCTTATTGTGTTCTTTTTACTGCAAGTGGTACTGTACGTTTACCTGTCATGAAGTGTGAATATTCTAACATTCATATTACAGCCTGAAAAGAAAGCCTAAATATTATTATGCAGTTACTAAAAGATAATGTCCTTGTGAGCATCAACCAGGCAATTGAGTACCCAATCACAGTGTTCGGATAATTTCCAGCATGACAGACTAGGGTCTGTTAATGCGGTCAGAAGGTGACAGGCTAGTAGAAGACATCTTCTGACAATTTTTACATAAGTTCAATTCCCAACTAGTTTTCCAGTAGTGCATGGTGGCTTAGTGGTTAGCACCCTTACCTCACAGTGCTGGAGTCATGAGTTTAATTCCTGACTAGTGCTCCAGTAGTGCATGGTGGCTTAGTGGTTAGCACCCCTACCTCACAGGTAGAGCCGCTGTTGAACCAGAAAGGCTGGAACCTACAGAACCATTCGTTTATTGGCAATTTAGATGTAATTTAGGTGCTCCTGGAGGAAACCTATACAAGCACAGGGAGAGCATACTCCAAAAACATGCTAGTAGGTTAATTAGCTGCCATTAAATTTGACCGTAGTCTCTGTGTGTGTGTGTGTGTGTGTGTGTGTGTGTTAGGGAATTTAGATTGTAAGCTCCAATTGGGCAGGGACTGAGATGAGTGAGATCTCTGCACAGCGCTGCAGAATTAGTGGTGCTATATAAATAGATGATGATGATCTGATCTATTCCAGTCAGATTATTATAGTGCACTATGGACATTCTTGATCATGCACTCTGTGATATCAGGTCAATTACCTGATTTCTGCTGCAATATTGCAGCGAGTGCGTCCACCATAAGGAGATTATTTAAACTAGCTCTGGGCTGTCCTGTGGGTTGAGAATCCTGTGACACTAATCTCATGGGCTGAAAGCTGTCAGACCTACAAATTGATAATGTCACTGAAAGTTTCTAAGGAGCACAGCGAACGCTCTAATTTATAATCGTGAAAATTCATCGCTGCCCAGAAGATGGCTTACTTCTCGCAGTCATGTAAAAAGCTTATTCTAGAAGAAACTATAGTAAGATAACACATTAAATGTAATATATGTTTAGTTATAGGTTGTTTGTACAGATATCTGTTTAATGTGTAGTGTGTAAGTGACAGGTCTGCTTTAACCCACAAAAAACTTTATTAACCTCTTCAGTTCTGAACAATGACAACGGTACCGGTTTTTGCAGCTCCACATGAGTAATTGTGTCTGTGCTGCAAATGAGCACTCTTCGATTGCTAAGAAAAACTTGAGAATATTCCACTGGAAAAAAAAAACACATTTAATCAGTTTAAAGCCGAGGATGTCGAACCAGAAAGGATGAAACCTTCAGAACCATTAGTTTATACTGGCAATTTAGATGTTATTTAAGCAATAATCCTTGAGGAATTAGTCCCCGCATGCAGTTAGCAACTAGTAACTTAATGACCGGAGGCAAACTAATTGAATGGTTTTTAAAAGAAATAGTCTCAACAACTGTATGCGAGGTCACGGATAAGTAACACATCAAAATGTAAGTAATTTCCTTGCGCTTAACAATTGATTTTGAAAACGTATAACACACCGGGTTGGCCTAATGTAAATTTTTTAGTGCCAGGCTATAAGCCCATTTTGTTGACATCCTGGGTGCCGGGAAAAGAAAACAGTACCATTATGTCCAGTCTTAATTAAGTTAAATAAAATGATGCTGTCCATAATTAGAGGAGCTTGTTCCACTGTAGTTCATGCTGTGTACTCTCATTTTCATTTGTGCTTCATACACTGTACCTGATGTGGCGGCTATGCCTCTCTCGAGCCCAATGTTAAAACCACATCAAACATTAAGGAGAATGAGAAACAGAGGGCTCCCAGGAGTCAGGATGTTGTGCCAAAATATTCGTTCTCCAACAAGGAAAAAAAAATGGAGAATTTGCTACAGACATATTTATCTGCTCTGCATTAAAAGAGACCATGCACATGCAAAGTAGCTGCAATCAGACAATGATTCCTAGAGGAGGATTTGCAGCATGCCTCATAAGGAAAATCCTATTCACTATAGGAAATGAGCCAGCCTGACATACATCTTAACAGCAGGAACATTAGCATTTGGAAGGCGTAGTTTGTCCTGCGCAACAGGAGGTTGGATGGGAAGAGTTAAACCTTAGAATGTTCAGCAGCACTAGCGTTACTGTAGGTGGTAAATACCATTATGTTTTTATTACCTGTCACCATCCAGCATTTATAACCTCCCTTCAGTACCTCCCAGAAGAGATACTGTACAACTAGGTCATCTAAACAGTTCAGCTGTGATAAGAAACGGTGCTGAATCTTAATGCGGCACTCTCCGCGACTTGATTATAAGGTGTAGTTCCACTTAGCAGAAAAGGTATTGAAGATGTAAAGAGATGAAAGCTGGCAGAGGTGCTGGACAAAAACATCTACTGTCAGCTCACTGCTTTGGTAGAGGTGATCTGTGCGGACACACACCGGAATTAGTGTAGCCATGAAATGATTTACTCAATGAAAGCTGACCATTAATCTTCCATAATTTGATGCACAGGTTTTAAAGGAAAAATACACTCAACTCACAAGTAAGATTTATTTTGCTTACAATGAGAAACTAATGCGTTTGCATCTGTAAATAAATTATGGCTCTTAGAAGGGCCGTATTGCCCGGATTTGCAGTAAGACAACACAGGTCTATGCATAGGTATGCAGAATTGCAGGGGAGACAGGCTGGCTGTTGTTTCATCATCTAATGTTTTTCTATTCATACCTGCCAGTGGATGCCTGGGCAGGGGGTGGGATATCTTGCCCCCGGGCCAATCCCATAGTTGACTACCATGGGCTGGTAGTCAACTATTTTTAACCATTAAAATTGTCCTGATAGACTGCAGTGCCAAGTCTTGCTCTCCTGGGCTAAAATTTGCCAGCTGATACCTTTCATTATAATGACTGGTAAAAAGGAATTCTTTTTTTTATTGCAACGGGAACTTGGGACATATACACATTTATTTGTATTTTTATACATGGTTACTTGAGACACGGAGGAAGGTTGGGTTATGGCAGGGATGAAAGAAATATGATAGGTGTCAGAACAGACAGTACATGATAGCTTAGTATAGGCTGTGTAACAGGACACCAGACAGTATCAGGGGCAAATGCAGGATTTATAGAGGGGGGTTTCCACACCACGCCACCAGTGGGCGTGACCAGCATGCATGGGGGCGTGGCTATAATATTAGACGGTGCTTGGCTGCTCTCCAACTCTTCCTATCCCCATAATATACATGGGCAATGCTGCATGCACTACTGTTAGGTGCACGCAGCTCTCCCTTTTCAAGCAGAGCTGTGTGAAACGGGGGCAGGGTCCAGCCACCTCAATTATACAGTGCCCCAGGCTTGGAGGGGTGTTTCCAGGCACTAGGAAACCCCCCCTTGGTTTGCCTATGAGTGTGAACATGCTAACCCTTGTTCACCGCTGAAAGTGGACCATGGAGCAATAGAAAGAGGTGGCCTGCTCTGATGGATCACGTTTTCTTTTACATCATGTGGACGGCTGGGTGCGTGTATGTCGTTGACCTGGGGCAGTGATGGTACCAGGATGCACTATGAAAAGAAGACAAGCCGGCAGAGGTAGTGTGATTCTCTGAACATTGGTCTGCTGGGAAACCTTGGGTCATGACATTCATATGGCTGTTACTTTGACACGTACCACTTACCTAAACATTGTTGCAGACCAAACACACCCCTTCATGTTAACGGTATTCCCTGATGGCAGTGGCCTCTTTCAGCAGGATATTGCGCTCTGCCACACTGCAAAAACTGTTCATTAATTGTTTGAGGAACATGACATCCACCTCTTCCTCAAAGCCTACCAATCATCTACTTAACCCCTTCTCTATACTCCACTCGCTCTCCCCTTGCCTTATCTGGCTCCCCCTGTGCCAGTCTGTTTTCCCTCCCTTAGGATGTAAGCTCACATGAGCAGGGCCCTCTTCCCTCCTGTCTCATTACCGTTATTCTGCTCCTTGTTTACTACATCAGCGAGCCTGGAGTTTCTGAAGTATTGGTATTTTTGTTTATAAGTTTGTACTGTTTTACCCTGTTTAGTCTACTGTTTGTACTGTGTACAGCGCTGCGGAAACCTTGTGGCGCCTAACAAATAAAGGATAATAATAATAATGACAAAGAATTCAAAGTGTTGAATTTGTCTCTGGTTGTACCGGCTGCACCAGAATAATTGAGGCACCTTTGTTCTCAATATTCAACTCAACTGTGACTGAGACAGCCGTGTCTCTGCTGGGGATTGGAGAGCTACTCACTGAGTAGCAGAAAGGAGTAAGATAACTCTGTACAGGTTTGAATACACAGCAAGTAGTAGAGGCTCTGGTTGGTTTTGCAGGTAAACTTCCTTTAAGTATCTTAGATGTTGTACTAGTCTCTGATGACATTGAGAAGCTAGGCACATTGATGGCATTGAGAACAGTCTTTGCACTAACATATCAAACAAGAAGATTTGGTGGACTACTGACAGCAATGGAGAGTTCTTGGTTTTAGTCCGAAGGCAGGTTTAATTTTTAGCCATTTTAATGTTGCACCAGGCTAGTTGATAACATTGAGAAAAATATCCAGATCATGTGGCTGTGATGGTGGAGCTTGTTACTTGAATTCTTTAAGTGTGTTCTGTTTTACTACCATGAACATTGCACGAGGCCGGTTTATGACATTGAGAAAAATAAATGAATTGAGCCAGTAAGCCACCGCCTGTGATGATGGCATCCCAGGTTTGAATCTGCAGACAGGTATCATTTTAGTACTCAGGATATAGAACATGCTTGGTGACATTTAGAAAAGTCTTACCTCCTAAAGACACTTTGCTGGTCACTGGACTAGTACCAGTGTGCTCTACTAGCAGAAATGTTGAAGTCATGGTTTATATACCCCCAGGCAGCATTATGGTAGTACCTTGGATCTTGCTCCAGGCTGGTTGATGACAATGAGCATAATCTCTCCTCTAGTGGTCAGGAAACAAGGTGGCTCTGTAGACTTGTGTCTGGATTCTCTGTTTACAGATATTGCTGGAGGTTCTGGTTTGAGCCCCAAGGCAGGCTTCTTTTAACTACCTTGCCTGATGCACCAGAATGAATTATGAAACTGAGTAATAACACTTACATAAGCTTAAATTGGTTCAGAGGACTAGTAGCTTTGTTCTCTGCTTATAGAAATGATTGTGTTCTTAGTTCAAATCCACAAACAGCTATATTCTTTTGTACCTTGGATTTTATAACTGGCTTGTTGAAGTCATTAAGAAAAGTCTTCCTACATGCTTATAACATATATTAGTTCAGATGGCTAATAGCCTGGTGCTCTACTGACAGAAGGTTGCTGAGATCCTGGTTCAAATCCCTCTTTGTACATTGGTTGGTGCAACTGGCTGGTTCATGATATTGAGAAGAGTCTACCTAATTACCTGAAGGATGGTATCTCTTTATTCACATTGAGGGGCATAAGTTTGTGGGCAGTTAGTAAAATGCTCAACTGACAACAGTGTTCCAATCAATGAACACTGGGAAGTCTAGAGATCAGTTAATAATGAATTAAAAAAGAGAGTTGCTTTTCATAAATTGGCTGTTCGTTTTGAACAACAGCCAACTTTATAAAAGAATCCAATAACCAGCCCACTGATCAGGATAATGGCAAAGGAAAGACCACCAAACCTGTCTGGGGATTTGAACTGGGACCTCCACAATCACAGTCAGCAATCCGGCTACTAGTCTGCTGAGCCAGTCCATGATATCTAGGCATCAGTGAGACTTTTATCAATGCCATCAAGGGGCCTGGAGCAAAATCAACAGAGCTTTAAAAGTTACCTGCTTTGAGGTTCACACCAAAGAATCCATATAAACTATAAACAGATCACCTACCTACTGCGTCACCAAGCTGGAACAGTTGTTGAAGATATGGAGAGACTTTTCTCATGGACTTCATCATGCCTGTTATAACATGAAATGTGCTAAAGAGGAAGCCAGGTGGAATTCCTCAAACAGCATTCTGTTAGTACCTTGGATGTTGCTACAGGCTGATTGATGACATTGAGCATAATCTCATCACCCCCATACCTAGCAAGCAAGGTGGCTCTGTGGACTTGTGTCTGGACTCTCAGTTCACAGCTGATGGTGAAGTCTCTGCTTTGATCCCTGAGGCAGGCTTCTTTTAACTACCTTGCCTGATGCACCAGGATGAATTATAATACTGAGGACAAGGATTTACATAAGCTTAAGCTGGCTCAGAGGACTAGTAGCCTGGTGCTCTCCTGGTCTTAGATGCCTGAGGTCCTGGTTCAAATCCCCTTTATACATCAGTTGGTGTACCTGGCTGGTTCATTACATTGTGAAGAGCCATTAGCCTACTTACCTAATGGATGGTCTGGCCTCATTCACATAAGGGCATAAGTTAGTGGGCAATTAGTAAAAAGCTAAACTGACAGCATGGTTCTGATCAAAACAGTAGTTTAGTGGCAAATTAATTATGTAAGAAAGTTGTATTTTCATAAATTGGCTTTTAGTTCTTTTGAACACAACAGCCAACTTTATTAAAAAATGTTAGACAAACAATTTAACACACCATTACTAGGAGAGAACCCAATCTCACTGAGCAGGTTGATGACAGAGGAAAGCCTGTCTGGGGATTTGAACTGGGATCTCCAATATCACAGTCCAGCAACCTGGCAACTTGCCTACAGAGCCAGTACATGGTAGCTAAGCAGCAGTGAGACTTTTATCAATGCTATTAAGGAGCCTGGAGCAAAATCATTGAAGCTGTAAAAGTTACCTTGTTGGGGATTCAAACCAAGGAATCCATATAAACTATAAACAGATCACCTACCTATTGCACCACCTAACTGGAACAGTTGTGGTAGATATGGAGATACTTTTCTCATGGACTTCATTAACCGTGTTGTAACATGAAATGTGCTAAAGAGGAAGCCAAGTGGAATTCCTCAGACAGTATTCTGTTAGCACCTTGGCTGATTGCTAGAGGCAGTTTGTTGAAGCAAGCAAGGTGGCTCTGTGGACTTGTGTCCGGACTCTGTGTTCACAGCTAATGGTGGAGTCTCTGGGTTGAAACCTGAGACAGGCTTCTTTTATCTACCGTGCCTGAAGCACTAGGATGCATTATGAGACTGAGGACAAACACTTACATAAGCTTAAGCTGGCTCAACCAACTTGTTTGCTGGTAGAGATGTTTGAGGTCTTAGTTCAACGCCACAAACAGCTGTAGCTTTTGTACCTTGGATTTTACACCTGCCTTGTTGAAGACATTGAGATAAGTTTCCGTATTTTCTTACACAATATGTGGGCAGCGTGGTGGCTAAGTGGTTAGCACCTCTGTCTCACGGTGCTGGGGCCATGAGTTCAGTTCCTGAACAGGGCCTTATCTGTGTAGAGTGTCTGCATGTTATGAACAGATGGGAGTGTGTTGTCTGTGCAGTGCTGTAGAAATAGTGGTGCTATATAAATGATGATGTTGGCTCAGATGAGTAAGATCTAGGTTGTCTCTATATGTCAATGTCTCTATATGTCAATGTCTCTATATGTCAATGTCTCTATATGTCAATGTCTCTATATGTCAATGTCTCTATATGTCAATGTCTCTATATGTCAATGTCTCTATATGTCAATGTCTCTATATGTCAATGTCTCTATATGTCAATGTCTCTATATGTCAATGTCTTTGTCTTTGCTGGGTGGACTTGTCTGACTCATATGACATTGAGGAGTCTTTGAAAGATGCTCTTTAGTCATATAAGTTAGTGGGCAAGTAGTAAAGTGCTCATTGGACAGAAGAGTTCCCATCAATATTGAGAAAAGTGTAGTCTAGTGAGAGAAGAGTAGTGGCAAGTAATGTAATGTAATAATGTAAGAAAAGTGTAGTATTTTCATAAAATAGCTGTTAATTCTTTTAGAAGCCACAACCATGTTTATTAAATATTGCTGGACACACAATTAACCCATCACTTACAAGGAGAGAACCCACTGAGCAGGATGATGACAGAGAAACCATCAAGTCTATCTGGGGATTCAAACCAGGACCTCCAACATCACAGTCAGCAATCTGGCTATTAGTCAACTGAGCCATCCAAGCCAGTACATGATAATGACCAGCAGTGAGACCTTTATCAATGGCATCAAGGGGGTCTGGAGCAAAATCAAAAGAGCTATAAATGATACCAGGTTGGGGATTTGAACCAGGGACTACATATCAACTATAAACAGATGCCCTGTCTACTGGACCACCAAGCTAGAACACTTGTTGAAGATATGTAGGGACTTTTCTCAATGTCTTCAATCAGCCTGCTGCAACATTCAATTTACTAAAATAGATGCAGACAGGGGATTCAAACCCAAGCCTCTTCCATCACTGTAAGTAAAGGACACAGATATTAGCATGCTGAGCCATTTCCTTTTGTAAGTAAACTGTTGTCCAGATTCTCTGTTCACAGCTATTGATGGAGCCTCTGGTTTAAACCCCAAGACAGGTTTCTTTCAACTACCTTGCCTGGTACAACAAAACACATCTCTTGATTAAGCTGGCTCAGAGGAATAGTAACCTGGTTCTCTGCTTGTAGAGTTTGTTGTGGTCTTAGTTCAAATCCACAAACAGCTGTAACTTTTGTACCTTGAATTTTACACCTGGTTTGTTGAAGACATTGAGAATTGTCTCCCACTTACTTGCACCATGTGTTGGCTCAGATAACTAGTAGCCTGGTGCTCTCCTGGTCTTAGATGACTGAGGTCCTGGTTCAAATCCTCTTTATACATCAGTTGGTGCACCTGGCTGGTTTGTTACAATGTGAAGAACCATTAGCCTACTTAACTAATGGATGGTCTGACCTCATTCACATAAGGGCATAAGTTTGTGGGCAATCAGTAAAATGCTTAACTGACAGCAGAGTTCTGATCAATAGGGAGTAAAGAGTAGTATTTTATAAAGTTAGCGCTTTTGACCAACAGCCAACTTTATTAAAGAATGCTAGACAAACAATTTAACACAACATTGCTAGGTGAGAACCCAATAACCAGCAGGTCTGGGGATTTAAACTGGGACCTCCAGCATCACAGTCAGTAACCTGGCTATTAGTCAACTGAGCCATCCAAGCCAGTACACAGCACAAGCAACAGTGAAGACTTTTAACCATGCAATCAAGGGGCCTGGAGCAAAATCAAAGGCACTGTAAATGTTACCTGGTTGGGGATTCAAACCAGGAACTCCTACAACTGTAAACAAATCACCTCCCTGCTGCGCCACCAAACTAGAACATCTGTTGTAGATATGGAGAGGCTTTTCTTTTGGACTGATCAAAAGAGTAGTTTAGCAGCAAGTTAATAATGTAAGAAAGTTGTACTTTTATAAATTGGCTGTTAGGTCTTTTGAACACAATAAAGAATGCTAGACAAACAATTTAACACACCATCACTAGGAGAGAACCCAACAACCAAGATAAAGGAAAGACCATCAAGCCTGTCTGAGGATTTGAACTGGGACCTCCACAATCACAGTGAGCAATCTGGCTACTGGTCTGCTGAGCCAGTACAGGAATGGAAGCAGAGGTGAGACTTTTATCAATACCATCAAGGGACCTAGAGCAAAATCAAAGGAGCTGTAGATGTTATCTGGTTGGGGATTCGAACAAGGGAATCCATATAAGCTGTAAACAGATGTCCTATCTACTGCGCCACCAAGCTAGAACATTTGCTGCATGTATGTAGAGACTTTTCTCATGGACTTCATCAAGTTTGTTGCAACATGAAATGTGCTAAAAGGGAGTCAGTCGGAATTCAAAGCGGGGCCTCTACTATGACTGTCCTTTAGCACCTCACTACTAGTCAAGCTGAGCTAACATATACTTTTCTCTTTATCTTCAATCAGCCTTCTGAATTATTCAATTTACTAAAATGAAAGCAGAGTGGGGATTCAAACCAAAGTAAAGAACC
The DNA here is from genome assembly GCF_038048845.1 of Mixophyes fleayi. Classification (NCBI taxonomy): domain Eukaryota; kingdom Metazoa; phylum Chordata; class Amphibia; order Anura; family Limnodynastidae; genus Mixophyes; species Mixophyes fleayi. The sequence continues at coordinate 83,591,337 of NC_134411.1, read as the reverse complement.
TGGCTACTAGCCCATTGAGCCATTACTTTCCACAAGCAAAGTTTTGGACTTTTCTCACTTTCTTCAGTCAGTAACTTTGTATCAGGGATGGGCCATGAACTGCAAGTCTCAGCAAACTTAATAAACCTCTGTTTGACCATCAGTGGACAGAGTCCAACCACAACTGGAGTCCTCTATTTCTCTGACTGCAAAAACCTTTGGTATCTGATTATCTTATATTTATACATTGGTACCTTTAGAGCTTTGAAAATATCAGATTAATGACCACATGGGCCTAGGGCTGTAAATCATAAAGGGACTATTGGGAGAAGTGCCGTCCCACCAGAGTTGTGGCCAGTGATATGGGGGTGTGGCCAGCTGTGTATGGGTGTGGTCAACACCATGGTGGCAATAGCCTGCACTTCTCTGCAACCACCAACATCTCCTTACATCTTTCTATATAGAAAGAGTGCACCACCAACTGGTTCACACAGTTAGGGCCTGAGTCATTAAGGCAAAAAAGGAGTAAATGTTCTCTGGGACAAACCATGTTACAATGCAAGGGGTGCAAATTAGTTTATTAATTTGCTCATAAGTTAAATACTGGCTGTTTTTTCATGTAGCACATAAATACTTGTTAGCTTTATTATTACACTGAAATTTAAAGTTGATCTAGGACATGCCCTACCCCAACTATAAATCTGTCCCCACATTTTAAATTTACCTCCCTCTCCAATGCAACATGGTTTTGCCCAGGTGCAAATGTTACTCCTTTTTTATACTTTGCTCTCCTTAATGACTCAGGCCCTTAGAGTGCAATTACGCCCCAGCTGTTCCTCATGCCGGGACAAATTCCTGGCTGATCAGGATAGTCCCCTAAAATCAGGACTATCCTGATGGATTTGGGACAGTTGAGAGGTAAAGGTATGTTATTTTATTGACCATTAAAAAAAAAATTCAAACAATGGTTGATTATTTTTATTTATAAAGTGCTTTAACAGAAACAAAAGTGCTTTAACAGCCCACCTCTTCCCTCCTGTCTCAATACCATTTCTTCTTCTCCAACGTCACTGTACTTGCTATGCTTGGAGCTTTTGGCATCTAGGTTTTACTTGTTTTCCTCTGTATTGTTGTACTGTGTATGGTCTACTGTTTGTATTATATTTTGTACAGCTCTGCGGAAACCTTGTGGCGACATATAAATAAAAAAATAAGAAGAAGAAGAATAACCGAAACATACATGAAAAATGCACGGTTTTTAATATTGAAGAAAGTACAGGGTGCTGAGAACTTAAGATAAATAGTAAAAATAAATAAATCTTAAATCTATTTATAAATATATATAATTCAACTGTCTATTGTACGTATCTATATTGATCCTAGTATATAAACTTTCACTGTTCACTTTTTTAGGTATACCTGCTAATTAATGCAAATATTGAATCAGACAATCATGGGGCAGAAACTCAATGCATAAAAGCATGCAGACATCAGGGGCTGGCTGGGCTGAGGGGTTTCTGCTCCCCCAGCTGCTCCCATAATGGGCTACCGTGGGCTGGGTCGCTGGACCACCTGCATTTTTTCCCTTTAAAATGTTCCTAATAGGCTGCGGAGTTGAATTTTCCCCAGGGCTAAAATTTGCCAGCCCTTCCCTGGCAGACATGTTCAAAAATTACAATTGTAGTTCAGACCAAACACCAGAATGGAGAAGGAATGGAATTTAAGTGACTTTTACTGTGAAATGATTGTTGGTGCCATACGGGTTGTTCAGTTCCTCAGAAACTTCTGATCTCTTAAGATGTTTACACACAACAGTCTCTAGAGTTTAAAGAGAACGGTGCTCAAAACCAGAGCAGCAATTCTGTGGGTGGAAACACCTTGTTAATGAGAGATGTCATAAGAGAATGGCCAGTCTGGTTCAAGCTGACAAGAAGGCGACAGTAACTCAATTAACCATGGGTGTTTTGCAGAAGAGCATCTCTGAATGCACAGCACTTCTAACCTCAAAGTGTATGTGCTTAGCAGCAGAAGACCACACAGCACCCTTGTGACCACCACACAATACACAGCACCCTTGTCACCGCCACACAATACAGAGGGCAACCTTGCGACCATCACATAATACAGAGAGCAAAATATGATTTTTATAGATACAAACAAACTGTGCAGTTAATGTGTGAGAACAAAATTATCAGCTGTTAGAAGGTATGAAAATGACCAACAACTCAAATGGCCAAAGGGGTATGTATTAGATTTCTTATATATAAATTTTCTTTCAAGTGTTCATACATCTGAGCAGACTTCAAAATACAAACAGTCAAACACAGTTAGCTGTCAGTGGCACGAGGGTATAATCGCCATTGAAAAGTTGGTAATTTTGTTGTAAGAAGAGGAGCGGGATCTCTATGCTACTACACATGGGCCATTCACACATGCTAATTATATTCTCACATATCCTTTGTTGGGCCTGTTTTCACATATCCCCTGATGTTTCATATCCCCTGCTGTCACATATCCCCTGTTAAAAATAAATTGTTCCAACCTATTGTGTTGAGCGCTGCTGACCTCTGTCTGGGACTGGGTAGAAGGTGATACAGCACAAGTCACACAGCCTAGGTAGGCGTAGCCCCACCCCACTCAGCAACAGGGAGCCCCGTGATTGGTTGCCTGTTGCTCTCCAATGACGGGACCGCCCCCTGGCAACCAGCGAATCCGCCAGCGGTCCACATCACCGCAAAGCACCGCTCATTACCCTGTAACCCTGCCCCACTCTCAGCGACAGATGCCCTCACAATTTTTTTTATTTTATTTCCACCTGGGTGGACTTGGCCTATTTCTGTGGAGAAGCCTGCGGCTACAGCCCCAACAGGCCCATTGTTAATCCGGCCCTGATTTGAACACAATTAAGCATCCACTGGAAATGATTTCTAATTTTGGTAAGTGTTAATAGAGATGGTAATAATGGAATTTTCTTTATTAATCAAATCTGTTGTGCATATTTTATAATTAGCATTCATTCCTGACACTGTTCTGACTCAGACTTGGGTAGAAAACAAAGCAAAATTCAATATTACTGGGTAAATCCATGTATCGGTGCTCAATTATGCTACAATATATATATATATATATATATATATATATACACGTATATATATACACATATATATTGTGCCGCTGTGAGTGGATATACTATGTATTGCACCCAAACTAACCAATTATAATTGTATACTTTCTGTATGTATCAGTGAAGGTTCTAATATACTACATATTATTGTACAATACTCACTTAAATTGCAACATTTAATTATCCACCTTACTTACACAATATACATAATGTAGATAGTCACTGTACATAATCATATATCTTAAGGACAATTCGCTATTCGAGTTACAGTTTGACTTTAGAACGTTCCTTTCCAGATCTGATACATACAATTAAACAGAGTTACACTTGAACATAAAATGAAACTTATTACTCATTGGATCTTTGTCCAATTGTTCTCTTAGGTCAGCCTCTTTCCCCCAAGCTGAGAGCAAATTACTGACAGCCTTAACCTTTTTAAAGGTCTGACAGCTGCAGTCAATTAATTGGCCTGGTAGGCCAAAAACCTGGAAAGGCCCAATGATCATCCGTCCCACCCAAAGCACAGCTGCTCACTCCAGGACTCCCGTTATTGGCCTATTCTGATAGCCAAAACTAACAAAACCACCATTATGAAGCTCTAACAAAACACATGTCCTAGAGTGCTATAAAACAATAACAGAACGATAGATATTTTCCTCTTCAATCTCTTTCCAGGTTAAGAAAATATTTTTTTCGGAATTTGGTAAAATTGTAGTGGTTTGGGGTCTTCAATTAATTCACAAACGGTAAAGGGTTATTAAGGTATGAGATACACTAGTAGAAATACAACGTCCACTCGGCACTACAATTTTAACAGGTGTGCAAATCATATCATCACTGTCCCTAAAGATCTGCTTTTGTTAAGCATAGGGAGAGTTGTGTACTTTGGACTACTATGTATATTATGAAAAGTGATCCCAACAGTTCTATGTTACTGGCTTAAACTTTAGAACAAAAACTAAAGAGTAGTACAGATTAAATAATATAACTAATTTATGTATAAATATCAACATTTTTGGAACTCAGAATGTTACATTAAAGGTTTTTTAAATGGGTTTACTTGAGCCATATCACAGAAAATGATACACCCATCTGTAGTCTTGTCATAGTCTTATACTTGCTATAATAGAGATAACTCCCCAATTTGACCTCTGCATGAGCACGCAGTGATGAATTAAGGATAGGAATTAATAATGCAAACTGTAACTAGCAATATTGGTAAACTCCCTGCCCTTAAGGATCAAGGATCAGTAGCTGGCTAGGATAGCAACCCCATTCGTCCGACTCTTTTGCTCAGAAGTCTTCTTCATACACTGCAGTGAAGTAATTCCTCTTGGACAGTTTGGTAGTTTTTTGGAATACAATGTCACTCATAACTTAATGCAGCTGAACCGTGTTAGTTCCTGATAGGTCAAAACATTTTTAGCAGTTGTTTCAGAGATGAAGTAGAAATTGGAACAAAATAAAAGGGTATAGATTTTTAATTACTCAGTAATATTAATTGATTTATTGATTTATAAAGTAAGGTACACACGTAAAACATGTGACCGGGTCCCACAATGGTGCAAGTATTTGATATAAATTCCAAACATAGACGATTGAATTGCCTACAGTTCAGTTTATGGTACAATTCACAGCACTGAGCCAAAAGAGAGATTTTGCAAATTGTTTCCTAATCTTTTATTAATGGGTAAAACTTAACAAAACTTATCAGACATAGAAAAGTGGCTTTTGACGTACATTTTTTTTTTTTCAAGTTGTGTTTATATCTGACTTTTTTGTTTATTGAGTTTGTGCATTTTAGAAGACAAATTCTTAAAAAATATCATCAACAAAGTGAGGACCTGAGTTTTGAAGAAATGGGAGTCAAGTGCCTGGGGGATAAAAATAGGAAACCCGTGGACTCCAAGGAGGAGGTGCACAGTGTAGCTGGTGAGCAAAACTTATAGAGAATAGGAGGAAAGAGGGTATTTATTCATTTAACATCAAAAAGTCAGAATCACCCTCCATATACTCTGTTGATTAGTAAATTTAGACAAATTTTAATCTATTAGCAATTTAAAAACGTGCAGAAAATTTTGTACCGACTGTAACTACAACCCTACAGTTTCCTCCTACAGTCCAAAAACTTACAGCTAAGGTAATTGGCTTCTGACAAAATGTACCCTAGAGTGTGTGTAGTTGGGATTTAGAATGGAAGCTCCTTCGCGGTATGGACTAATGTGACTGACAACATATACGTTGTACAGTGCAGCGTAATATGACTGGCGATTTATAAATGAACAATAGTAATAATAGTAATAGTAATAATGATAGTCTATTGGTGAAACATAGCTGTTCTACCATTATTTCCTATAGGCACTGCTCCTGTAGCAATTTCCCGTTCCTTCCCATAGCCCAGTGGATCCCAAACTTTCTCAGTTCGGGGCACCCCTAGGGTCGCAATAATTTATTCAAGGCACCCCTAAGCCAAAATAATTACCAAGTAGTCCCCCACCTTGCTTACCACCACCCCTGGCCGAGGCACCCCTGTGAGATCGCTGTGGTACCCCAGGGAGCCATGGAACACAGTTTGGGAACCACTGCCATAGCCCTTAGTGTCAGTCTTGATTTTACAGGCCCATTACCGATTTTCACTAGGACAGTGATCGGAAATTTTATACATTCAGAATTTGGATTGTTTTGCAAAATTCACACAACTATTGTCTACTTTTGGAAACTCCTTCTCTGTAAACAATGACCCCCTAAATTAGTGCTTCAGTTTGGTCTTCTTCAGCAACATTGGCTGCTGTCCAAACCAATTGTCACCTTATTTACACACTTCTAAGGAGGGGAAGTTTAATATTACTTTAACAGACTTGACTGCTACGAGAAGGGCTTTTGGCTCCTCTTCCTGGAAATGATGACTGCAAACAGGTAATGAGAATTTAGCTGTGCTGGTTCCCCACTGAAACACTAATGGGGGAGGTAGTATTGAAAAATAATTTATTATATACCATTTCCAACATAACTTCGCTATTGGCAAATTCACCTTTTTTTCCCCAGGTTTTTAGACACAGCGTTGACAACATTACTACTTCTGTTATTTACTGAGTAAGTACTATTACGACTATACTCACCATTCATCAAATAATTTCTCTTAGTCTTTATTTCTTAACCAACATTCCCAAAGTGATAAAAAAAATACATAAAAGATTTGTGGCTAGAAATATTTACATTCACAGAGCTGAGATTTCTACGCTTGAGAACTTATATTTCTTTTTTATAGTATACGTACAGTGGCTATAAAACACAAGTTTTCAAAACCCATTAAGTAAGTGAGCAAGTTGGAAAGTTCATGAAATCAAAGAGTATAGTTAGTTTGAGCCTCCCCCCAGAATTGTGTGTACTAAGCACTGAGCTGGAATATGATCTATTTATATGTCTATTATACAGGGAGTATTTCAGATTTACTGCTGATAATGTCAGCTTTGTACATGCTTATTAGGAGCTGAAATTCAGTAAGCCAAATATATTAATATTGTGCTAGCCAAACAACAGTCTGATTAACTTACCAAATGTCAAAGAAGAATGAAATGCGTTGCTATCAAGGGTTAATAAGATATTTCATCCTGGTTAAGAATTAATGTAGAGATGAACAAATTTCTTCAAAACTCTCCTCATTACGCATTTGGCCGCAAAGTTTTGCTCATTTTGCCGGCGGATACTGGCGTAAGGGTTCCTTGTTCTACACCAACCACACAGCAAATTAATTGACTGTCATGGTGCCAGAAGTGGGATTCGAAGACATTATGTAAATTGTATTGCCAGAAGTTTGCACCTCGGTGAAACTGTTTATCCAATGGCAAACTTTTATTTGTGCAAAATTTTGCAATAACTACCCTCAGCTCACAAGTAATGCTATCTTGGGTGCCATGTTATAAAGGGGTATTTGATCATAAAACCAATGGTGTCTATAATGGGCCTGACATTTTTTTTAAATGAGTGTAAAAAGAAAACATTATGTTTCATGCATACCTACAGTGTTAAAGATATTTTTTTGTTACTTCTAGATTATGTATTGAATCTGTCTATTTTCTTTACTTTGAGCATAATATCAATAATATTAGAGAGGGGCTTGCTATTAAGAAGAGACAGGAACTCATTAACACAAACAACAGGTACTCAAAATAGTAAGCGTTTATAAACCAAATGATGAGTGATATAAAAGCAGCTTTTAGAACTATTGAATTGAGATGGATGAATTGGGAAATACGGCCTCCTGGAGAATCGGTGCATTGAATGTAAAGAAGTCAATCAGCAATAATCAACAAATGTCATTTCTATAGCCTTATAGAAGGAGCTTACGCTTCCTTTGCATTCATTCAGCCTGAATTGTTCTATGGGAAGAAATCAGTGAATGTTACTATTTGTGATTGTGACTTATCATTGGCCTGGGCTCTAACTATTCTAAACTTGATATTTCTTTTGGTTCTATACAGACTTGATACATTTACATCCTACCTAGTTAACCCCATAGTGACTCGCAATCTACTTAAGTGCAATTGATTTATGTAGGTTTTGTTTTCATTGTACAAATTGCCCAAGTCTTTACCCCCTACACACACTTTTTATATTATTCAGTACTTCAATAAATAAAAATCCATTGTATTTCTTACTTACTCCCCTTTGATGCCCAGCTCTGTTCTCATTGGCACATGTGCTGGATCATTCTCCTCCCCTCTGAGGCCCCACTCCCCACTGAGGCCCATCTCTGCTCTCATTGGCACATGTGCTGGGCCTTGCTCCCCCTCTGAGGCCCCACTCCCCTCTAATGCCCAGCTCTGCTCTCATTGGCACATGTGCTGGAACATTCTCCTTCCCTCTGAGGCCCTACTCCCCACTAAGGCCCATCTCTGCTCTCATTGACACATGTGCTGGACCAGGTCTCTTCCCCTCTGAGGCCCAGCTTTGCTCTAATTGGCACATGTGCTGGACCTGCCTTTCTTCCCCTCTGAGGCCCCACTGCCCTCTAATGCCCAGCTCTGCTCTCATTGGCACATGTGCTGAACCATTCTCCTCCCCTCTGAGGCCTCACTGCCCACTGAGGCCCATTTCTGCTCTCATTGACACATGTGCTGGACCAGTCTCCTCCCCTCTGAGGCCCCACTGCCCTCTAATGCCCTGCTCTGCTCTCATTGGCACATGTGCTGGATCATTCTCCTTCCCTCTGAGGCCCCACTCCCCACTGAGGCCCATCTCTGCTCTCATTGGTACATGTGCTGGGCCTTGCTCCCCCTCTGAGGCCCCACTCCCCTCTAATGCCCAGCTCTGCTCTCATTGGCACATGTGCTGGAACATTCTCCTTCCCTCTGAGGCCCCACTCCCCACTAAGGCCCATCTCTGCTCTCATTGACACATGTGCTGGACCAGGTCTCTTCCCCTCTGAGGCCCAGCTCTGCTCTCATTGGCACATGTGCTGGACCTGCCTTTCTTCCCCTCTGAGGCCCCACTGCCCTCTAATGCCCAGCTCTGCTCTCATTGGCACATGTGCTGGACCATTCTCCTCCCCTCTGAGGCCTCACTGCCCACTGAGGCCCATTTCTGCTCTCATTGACACATGTGCTGGACCAGTCTCCTCCCCTCTGAGGCCCCACTGCCCTCTAATGCCCAGCTCTGCTCTCATTGGCACATGTGCTGGACCAGTCTCCTCCCCTCTGAGGCCCCACTGCCCTCTAATGCCCAGCTCTTCTTTCATTGGCACATGTGCTGGACCAGTCTCCTCCCCTCTGAGGCCCCACTCCTCACTGAGACCCATCTTTGCTCTCATTGACACATGTGCTGGACCAGTCTCCTCCCCTCTGAGGCCTCACATCCTCTGAAGCCCAGCTCTGCTCTCATTGGCACATGTGCTGTACCTTGCTCCTCCTCTGAGGCCCCATTCCCTTTCAGGCCCAGCTCTGCTCTCATTGGCACATGTGGTGGACCATTCTCCTCCCCTCTGAGGCCCCACTGAGGCCCATCTCTGCTCTCATTGGCACATGTGATAGACCTTGCTGCCCCTCTGAGGCCCCATTCCCTTTCAGGTCCATCTCTGCTCTCATTGGGGGTATGTGCTGAGCCATGCTCCCCCTCTGAGGTCCCTACCCCCCCTTCCCTCTCGAGGCCTCGCTGTGCTCTCATTGGGTGCATGTACCAGACCACACACATTTAGTAGAGGCCCAGGAGGCAAGAATGGCATCACCATGCCCCTACCCAGATTTTGTTATGATACCCGTGGAGGCACTGTTCCGCCCCTGTAAATAGGGTAATCAGACAATATATTACTTGCCATCTTAATTGATGGATTTTTACAATGCACTAACTGGCACATGTAAACTAATTATTCCTCCATTTATTATTAGCGCCATTAGCTTTGTAAGTGTACAAAGACCCAGGAAATATATTATCTTGAGTGATTTATTTTTACAATACACTGTCTGATGCAAAAAAAAAAAATTTTCTGCATTTATAATTAGCTAAATCTATTTAGACATATAAACTCCAAAAACAATAAACTTGCATCTGAACTATGTGTTGATTGATACAAATAGCCCTTTTTCTTGCACTTGCAATACAAAGTACCAGTACCAGTACCAGTACCAGTCAGTCTGTCTATTCCTTCAGATTAAAGCTCTTATTGCATTAGGAAACCTTTATATTGGCTTTATTCTATTAAAATTGTAATTGTCAGTTACCTTATAGAGAATGACAACATGTGTGAAGAAAATTATCCCCCAAAAATAAAATTACAGCCTGACCCATATTTTCAGGTAAGATAATGAAACTTTCAAATTTCTATCATTCCCTTTATCAAATCATGACGCAGGACTTTCTTTATGGCAAACCTCTGTGGTGTTTTAAGACTATATGAGACGACAACAAGAAAAATGGGACACTCTGATATGGTGGTCATAACGCTGTATAGAAACTCCCAGTCTAATAAGGATCAGATTGTGAGTCTAGTAATTAGGAACATCCATCCCAATTTATGTTGGAACAGTCTCCTACATAATCATACAATGTTGAAATCATAATTGATCTTTAGAACAATCCAATATCGCGATTAGTCATAGTGAAACAGTTCATTTTTTTCCAGAGGACCAACAGAAAAATAAAATCATTTAACAAGGATATGAGTATGTGTATGATTGTTTCTTCATCATTTCTGTGTAAAAATCCTCTTTCAGGACAATGGGTCTTGTAGTACAAGTCCATGTATTCGGGAATAGTCCCAAAGTGCTGTAGTATTATTATTTTTTATTATTATTATTCATTTTTATTTATAGGGCGCCACTAGGTGTCCGTAGCGCTGTACAGGGACAAACAAAGTTACAATACAAGCGGAGACAGTACAGTACAGTAAACAATAAGCACAGTAACTCGGTGAGCTCAAAGCACAGCTAGAGGGGCGAGGGGAAGGTCCTGCATACGGCTGAGCCCGAGAGGGAGGGCCCGGATGACAGGGAAACCCCCAGAGGGGAGAGGAAGGAGTGAGAGGGGACGGGGGGGAAGAGGGTCCTCGACGAGGAGGGCTAGGTAGCTGGAGAGCCGAGTTAAGAGTGGTGAGGACAGGAGGAAAGATGACCCTGCTCAGAGGAGCGTACAATCTAAGGGGTGTGGTAGACAGACAGAGAGACACGGGGGAGAGTAAGTTTACTAAGTACAAAGGTTCCAGATAGTGTGAACTTCATCAAAGAAACTCCTTACAGTTATGTAGTGTGATTTTGATTGTCATCTGGAGTGCAGCTGTGTATAGCACAAACTAACAATTCACATCAATAGTAAAAAAAAAAAAAACTATGTTAAAAGACAAAAATGGACAGTCCTTTTCATAAAACAATACAAGCTCATTCAACACACATAAATAATAAAGGGACATGTAATCTAAATCGATAAACTTACTCAGCAGGAACAATCATACAATCTGCAACTAATTGATCTGTGTAATTTTCAACAGTGAGCAAAGACCTTTAATCAGAGCTATTCTTGTTTAATTATGGCTCACAAATTTGTTTCAACAAATAAATACTGTTAACACATTCAGGAAAAAAATCCTGTTTTAAAGTAGAAAAGATATTGTACACTGATTTTTTTCTGGGATGTAAGACACATAATAACTTGTGTGGTAATGTATAACCATATTTATTCCAACACATTAAATAATAATTATTGTCAGAACCCACCAAAATAATTTTGTGCAAAATGAACCACAGGCTATTTTTTTTTAAACAAAAACGGTAACATTAATACACCACCTCTTGATGTATGTGAATAGCTCTTAGTTACAGATAAAAGTTCACGTTATAGTACAACTATTTTATTTGGCATTTAGGTCAATAGATAATCGTTTGGTTCATCAAAACAATGTAACTCAATGTAACACAATAAGATACTGTACTAGCTAAAAATGTTCTAAAGTTGTGATCACGTCTTAATTCATGGAGAAAACAGATATGCTTCTCTTCAATGACCATAATTTCAAAATAGTAGACAGGGAAAGTGAATAAAACAATGCATAATTAACCACCAAAATAAACTCTTGTAACAAAATGTCATTTATCCAATGCAGTTGTTTAATGAATAATTGCTGTAGAGCTTCTTCGTCGTCTTCCTCTTCTTCTTCTTTCTCTTCTTCATTTGGAATGTTTGAACATGTTTTGCAGGGGGCAAAGTGAATCTACAATACACTTCTTCATCTATGTGTAATATAAAGGCATAATATTCATACTATTAAAAGTATTGGTTAAGATTTCATTTTTTTCAGATCAGAAATGGTGCTAAAAGGATGTTGGAATGGAAATAACAGTGCACCCTCTACATAATGCAAGAAATCCCTAAATATACTAAATAGGTCTCCACTCCCTTCTCTCATTTTAATACTATCGCTCAGCAAAATGAACATTAGAACGGTGTAGGGAGCAAAGTAATAAAGTATTAAACTGTGGCAATATTGAGGTAGTTTGGCTTGTTGGTTGGTTGACTATAAAAATGGTAGCAACAACCTCCAGTCAGTGGAACTCTTTCTCAAGAAGCATTTGCTGAAGGATCTCACAGTTTCACAGTCAAACATTTTTAGACCAGTCTCAATAAGAATTCAATATTTATTAGCATTTCTATGCAAGAAACAGATGGAGCGTAATATATGTTCGCACATAAATGACACTTCCAACAGCCTAAGATTTGAAGGACAAAATGGGGGGGCATATGCACGTAGTCAATGTACTGTACATAGTGTTAGGGTTCCCAGTATGAATACTATGGAGAGTAGGGTAAATAAAATAGACTATCTTTATTTTTCACACAGTTCACACAGGTATAAACTAGATGTAAACAGTAGAAAAACAGCTAGCACAAGTCCTTCGAAATAACAGGAACAGGATACAAGGATTACCAGATTTAGCTGTAGAAACAGGAGACACTGGATGATACATGGAAGAATAAGACTGGAGGAAGGTCAGGCAAGCCAGGGTCAGAAGTCGGATCTTTCTGAAGATCCACAACATTACCAGGTAGTAAACAGGAGCAAGATCAAATGAAGGCAGGGTCTGGATCACAAGAAATAGGTGTAAGACGATGAAACAAACAGTAGTCAGCTACCAGGGGACAATCAGGACCAGAACACAGGAGTATCAGAGAGAGACCAGCAGTAGAGACAATTGAACTGGCACCAGTCTGTTGGAAAAGGCAGTCTTTTAAAAGCCAGACAGGTGACAAGGATCCAGAACTAATGATGAGAGCTTAACCCCTTTAAAGAAGGATCTGGCAAAGGCAGGGGTGATTATGTACTGCAGACAGAGGCAGATCGCAACACATAGATCATGATGTGGGTTATTTCTTGCAGTGGCAGCATATATACTGTAGACAACAGTGCAGATTAAACAAAGCTCTGTGGTACTCCATATGTCAGTGTTAATGATGTACTTTAAAACATTCGTTATGAGACATTTTAATATATTTTGTATATGTCAAAAATATTTGAACCAGTTGAGTACTGTATAGGCAACAACCCTGATTTATACTCTGTTAAACTATCATGGTCTATCATGTCAGATATAAAGGTCAAAAGGATCAGCAATTAATGTAAAACATGTAGACAAAATCGGAGTTAAAGAGTTAATATAAGTGGAGCTGCAAAGCTTTATCCATAAGGAAAATTGGGAAATACATTAGTAACTGCCATGGAGACATGCAGGTTAATTCCTGCCTACTGAGGTTTTCTAATGGAAAACTTTGAGGGTCATGGTGAAAGCCAGCGCAGATAACCTGGGCGCCCTATGCAGCTACTCCCCTCCTCTGGCGCCCCCACCCTTGCTCTTCTCACCCTGTATGGAAAAGTGGCATCTTCTGATTCTCTCTGATTATGAGAGGTGCTGGGCATTCCCAGACAATTCAGACATAGCACATTGTTGACAGTTCCTTGTCTGGACTATGAAGCCATCATCGCTCAGCCCCGTAAGGTGATTGTAAGCGCTGATTCTATGAACTACTATATCTTAAGTTGCTACACAGCTGCATTTTTTTAAAAAAAAAAAACCTTTTTTGATACACCAGTTCACCCTTTGTGTAATTTCCATGGGGATCTATCCATGTAATTTGTACTTGTGTTCCTCTTGTCCTACATCTCATGTCAACTCGTTTTTTAAGGGAAAGCATGTGGTGCTTTTTGCTTCCTAAGAGATTCATAATTTTCTTTTATTTCTGTTCTAGGAATTCTTCGTGAAATTTAAAAACATTACGCCAAGCTCTTAGCATCGATCGCTTTGTGTTTTGTGACTCCAATATTATTCAATTCCATGGTACCAAGGAACGTTTGTTGTATAGGGTATACATTGATAAAAGATAATTAGCTTACACTTCAGTTCCATTGTTTTCTGCCTCCTGTAGAACAATTGTGGACTGAAATTCTATCATACAATACAAATGCCTCTACACAGAACAAACATCGTAATTTGCAGAAGTTGTGTAAAAGGTAGCAAAAATTGTAAATACTTTTTATATAGTTCTATAGATTTAAAGCTTGCAAGCCGAGCCTACTTACCTCTCTGTCTGTCTGTAATACCCAGTCCTTTTATTACAGTGTTGTTCCCAATTGTAAAGTGCTATGGAATATGCTATAAATAAATGTTACTAGTACTAATGACAACATAGATTGCTATAAACCAAACAAGCTTATAGAAACTTTCACTCTAATCATTGCTGAGCAAATTAATTTCCTGTGTTTAAAGATGCTATATGTGAATAGTTAATTAGAATTCCAGTGATTAAGTGATTAAATCTTAACGTGGAAAATTCATTAAAAAGTCCAAACATATATATGATGTAATCTTCTGAACATACACAGATAATTTACAATGTGTTAATGTTTCAGTCTTATTTTGAAGCTTGAAAAAAAAATCAAAAGCTATGACTTACATGATGTATGAATAATGTATGAATTATATAAGCAAACTTGCAATTAGAAATAGCCTTTAACAGACCTATTGGACTTGTCCGGTGGTATTAGACAGGGCACTTTGAGAAGGATAAAAATGAAAAATAAGAATGTTGTCTGTCTGTGTGTGTGTAAGCTCCAATGGACAATTTGACTCTAGGGGGTATATTTACTAAACTGCGGGTTTGAAAAAGTGGAGATGTTGTCTATAGCAACCAATCAGATTCCAGTTATTAGTTTAGTACATTCTACAAAATGACAGCTAGTTTCTGATTGGTTGCTATAGGCAACATCTCCACTTTTTCAAACCCGCAGCTTAGTAAATTTACCCCTAGGGGTGTAAGAATTCAATTCTCAAAATATCCGCGCAAGGTGCCTCCGAAGCGGCCGCAAGAAACCTCATGTAAAAAGTGCACCCGTGATGTTCTTAAGAGCATAGCGGGCGATTGAATTCACTCCTAGAGGTGGGGGAAAAAAAATTATGAAAAGATTGGTCAGCTTATTTCTACCTTACATCACAGCAGATCATATTTGTTAACGTATAGAATGCTAACTTCTTAGTTTGCTTTATTAAATAAATCAGATTTTCTGATATCCAGTAGACTGTGCAATGCAAGTGTTTGTAGATTCACTATTTGAAACTGAATTTGAAAAGTCTTAATAATAGGTAAAGCTATTGCACATTACATAATGCACCTTTTAATTACAGCATGCTTGATTGATGCTATTTGCATATATGCGTTAAAGAGTGATACTTATTTTAAGGTGAGTGCATAAAAATACTCATTCTGCTCGTAGTTATGTAAGGTTAGTGATTAACGGAAGTGAGCCGAGTTTATGATTGGATTTGAATTTGATTGGCAGATCTGATTAGTATGTTATTTACCAACTTATTCATTTTCTTCTGTTCTCGCTCCTCTTTATATGAATAAAAATATCTTAGAGTAAATAGAGAAATATGCTTTTGAGGACAGCTGTCATTTACAGTCCTTCAGAAAAATGCTAAAACCTTTAGTACGGATAATTTCCAGATAAGCAGTCTCCACCAACACATTTTATGTGAAAATGCAGAACTAAAATATATACTTATGAACAGGTTTTATGCATTTTATTGACTGTTTTGTTTGTTTTTTAAATAATCTAATTTCCAGGAAAATTTACATTTATATTATTACTGCTTCAAAATATATCAGATAAAAAGTTACTTAAAAACCATTAGAGTACATTGGTATACACATGGCACAATACCTACATTTAAAAAGTTGATATAATAATATTAGCAACAGTGGTACACGCAAAATGTTAGATCTAAAATTCTGATCCAAGTTTGCCTGTGGTGTCAAGTATATTTGGAAGCGCTTCAATCAGCTGGAGAGAATTGACACAGACCAAGTTCTGTATACAAGGAATATTCTCTGATTTATTGATACAAAAATACAAGTTTTTATAGCCTACTGAATAAATGAATCCTACGTCATAAGCATAGTCTATACCATTAGTCTATGGGAAGCGCTACTGATTAACTTTCTCACGTAATCTTGAGGTGTTT
Organism: Mixophyes fleayi; assembly: GCF_038048845.1. NCBI lineage: Eukaryota > Metazoa > Chordata > Amphibia > Anura > Limnodynastidae > Mixophyes > Mixophyes fleayi. The sequence continues at coordinate 83,575,233 of NC_134411.1, read as the reverse complement.
ACTTTCTCCCCCTTCTAAGGACAGATGAGCCTATTATTTTTATCTCAAGGGCAGCTGGAGGTTCATCTGCTGTATGCAATGTCCAACATCAAGGGCACAGCTCCCCCACTATGAGCTGAACATGAAGCTACTTATTGTTCTCATATCTTGATACATTCTTCAGGTGTTCTCTATGTCAGCTTAACCTCAAGGCCATGGGCTTACATCTTGTTAAAACTGCATATCAGCAGAAAAATGAATAAACTCTTTTAGCAAATAATATTTCTATGCAAGTTACAAAAAATGACTGAACAAAGGCCTTAACAAAAAATCATATTTAACACAAATAAAATTGACCTGAACTCAGAAGCGGAACTAGAGAGCTGTGGACCCCAGTGCAGGAAGGCGGGGATAGGAGGGAGCCAGGGCTTGCAAACATCTGCATTTGCCATGCAACAGGCCTCATTATCTCCCTGGGCCCCAGTGCACGGCCCAGTCTCACCAATGTTAATTCAGCCACTGCTCTAACTGATGGAAGCTGGCAGTGATTGGTCAATGAATAATATGGTCACCAATCACTTTCTCCTGACCATGTGGGAGACGTGTACAGGTGAGAGGGCGATGGTCAGGTTTGTCAGTGACCAATCACTGCACTCTTCCTCCAATCAGTGTGTGAGCATAGGCAAGCCGAAGGAGGGGTCCTAGTGCCTGGAAACCCCCCTCCAAGCCTGGGGCACTGTATAATTGAGGTAGCTGGACCCTGCCCCCGTTTCACACGGCTCAGTAGTCCACGCAGCATTGCCCATGTATATTATGGGGATAGGAAGAGTTGGAGAGCAGCTAAGCACTGTCTAATATTATAGCCAGACCCCCATGCATGCTGGTCACGCCCACTGGTGGCGTGGTGTGGAAACCCCACTCTACATATCCTGCGTTTGCCCCTGGTGAGAGTCAGTGGTGAGTGCATGTAGTCAGGGGGTTTCTTATCATTGTTATGGTGGGGAGAGAGGGATGGCACACAATGCTGAGATTAGATGGATATCCAACCCAAATAATAATACTAATATATTACTCCAAAAGTCTCCAAGTAAATGCTCAAGATGATATTGGAGATCCAGTTCCTGATTAGTAAGACTATGGGGTATATTTAATAAATTGCAGGTTTGAAAAAGTGCAGATGTTGCCTATAGCAACCAATCAGAGTCTAGTTATCGTTTATTTAGTACATTCTACAAAATGACAGCTAGAATCTGATTGGCCGCTATAGGCAACATCTCCACTTTTTCAAACTAGCAGTTTAGTTAATATACCCCTATGTCATTTAATAAAGGACGTCACTGTTTCAAGACTGAGGTCAAGCGTTTCAAAAAGAATTTATTATTGAACTGTCATACAAAATCCTTTATTTGTAAAATATGATTACCTAGTTATGTTTATATCAAAGAAGAAGAACATATATACGTACAAGATGAACACTGCGGTTCTTTTGTTGAAATATATGTTAGTGGGAACAGTTTTTATCTTGCTAAATCTGTTGCTAAAAGTAGAGCAACAAAAAATAAAAAAATCAATGTCATCCAGAGGAGCAGTTTTCTCATATTGATCTATGACACACATGGGTTATTTGTCACACTGCAGTCTGTAAAGTCACACACAAAAAAAAAACATATATAGAGAGAAGGAAAATTCCACAGTGAAAAATATCTAGCAGTCACAAATCTGACACGTTCTAGAAAAACGGCAGAAATCAATAGGGACACTATGATAGGGATACTGTATGTAAAAAACAAAACAACAACTCCAATTTTAAAAACTATTTTCATCTGTTTTCCAATAGGTAAATGGCCAATAAGGGACACTTAAGGATTTTTGGACAAGAGTATTGAAAACTTTCGCTCACGCCACATTCCAAACAGAACACAAGCGAACTTCTTTGAGAATCGTGCAGACATCCAGATCATTGATCCCATGCAGGCTTCCGCTGTTCAGACGGGAAGTAGTGTTAGTTACAGGTCAGCCCTATAGTCAGTTAGGTTTAGTGTAAAAAAAAAAAATATTTTTATTTTTACACATATATATTTTTTATTATTTACCTTGTTGTATATTTGCGCTGGTTTTCTATTCCATTGTTTTTCATAGTAGTGTGGGCCTGCCATTCCCACTTCTAGCTGCAGTTACTTCAGGTTCATATTATCTACATATTTTTAGCGCCTGAACACTGTTGTTTTTTTAGTGTAAATGGACCTGTTTGTGCTAATTACAGAAAGCAGGGATTATATCCTCAGGTGCTCTAGTTCCCTCAGCAGGTCCTGCTTTGAGGACTTACTTATATGAAAACAGGAGGCATGTTTACTGACATAGTTAAGCAGATCAATTCACTAGTGCATAATTGTGAAAACTTCTCAATCCTGGAAACATGATCTGCTGGAGCAGTGCCAAGACATGTTGCTTTGACACCCAAGGCAAAGTCACCACATTTGTCTACCCATCTGTTGCTTCTTTTCACCCCATACTTTCCTATCCACTTCCTACAACACACATTTACAAACCATTTCCCTTTATTACTCCCATAGGCAAAACGAGTGGGGGGGTGGGGGTGTTCCTAGTGCCCGGAAACCCCCTCCAAGCCTGGGGCACTGTATAATTGAGGTGGCTGGACCCTGCTCCGGTTCACACGGCTCTGCTGGAAAAGGGAGAGCTGTGTACATCTAACAGCAGTGCATGCAGCATTGCCCATGTGTATTATAGGGATAGGAAGAGTTGGAGAGCAGTCAAGCACTGTCTAATATTATAGCTACGCCCCCAGGCATGCTGGTCACTCCCACTGGTGGCGTGGTGTGGAAACCCCTCCTCTACAAATCCTGCATTTGCCCCTGTACTCCTCCTTGTTCATAATACATATGTTTAGGTTATTATTACCGCAGCGCTATTCATGACATATACAGAAAGCAGTGATCCATTACACATTACACGATACATGAAAAACAAAATACAAAGACCCGACATACCGAATCAACAAATATAGAGATAAAACGTTAATGCAGATCAAATAATTTATGGAGAGAGAGTGATGTTAGTGACCAGCGTGCAGTAGGTCTGACCTTAAGAAAACAGAGCTAGGGAAGCGGACCAAGAGGTAAAGAGGGTGATGGAATAGTAGAAGGAGTACACAATGAAAGGCGGCCCTGCTCGTGAGAGCTTACATCCTAAAGGATCAATAGAGGTTCAATATTTTAAATGAACACTAAACCACTATGTACAGTCACTGTAATTGTACCTTAAGGGTCCTGCTGCTCTCTGGTGTGGGTACTAGATAGGATGTGATCTGCAAAACAAAAAATTCTGATACAAAGTCAATGACAATTTTTATTTGAGGTGAGGGATGGGTTTGAACAATTTGCTTACTTTAAATTGTTTGTTATTATGCAATGCTTGGCAGGGGGGGTGTTTATTTGCTCCTCTAATTAAGACCACTGTCACCTCCTCAAAGACCCAGCAATACTACCAGTGTGAGGTGTCAGTGTATGATCTGACTTGCGGACTCATGTGGTTACACATTCTAGTTGTATTGGGTGAATTGTATGTCACTGAGTGCAGAGTCTTCTGTCCTGGTTACAATGCATAGGCCAAGACTATATTGATGTCACCTGTCTCTGTAGCCACCGTGCGGACAGTCAGCTCTGTTTGAGTAACACTGCAATCTGTGCAAGATGTGTGTTGTCTCTGGTCTCTCCTTCCCTTTATCTTGTCGTTTATCCTCCTCTCACCCGTGTCTTATTTTGTCCCCACTCTCCTGTATCTTGTTTATGGTCAGTTCCCTCCCATTCCTGGGTTGTGACTGTGGTCCCAAACCACTACTGTATCTTTCTGTGGTCCCTTCTCAGCCCTCATGTGACTTGTGTCTTATGTGTGGTTCTTTCTCTGCTCATTCTTATACCTGTCTGTTTCCCCATTATGTCCGCTCATTTCTTTTATCTGTGTCCCCATTTTAAGCACCTGTGACTTAACTTTAGCTGCTGCGACACCTTATCTATGTAGGCTTTGCACAGTGGCTGTTGTCTGAGAGAGATGTGGTAACATACATGGAATAGGTATGCCCTTGTGGAAGTCAAATAATTGGATGAGTTTTTTCCCGTGGCGCAACTCAGGTGCTTTGTGCGGTTGTAGAACGTGTAGGGAGGTATCTGTGGGAGGAAGCTGGAAGACTCGGGTGGTCCCACGGGAAAAAACTCCTAGCACGGAAAAACCCACACGAACGGAACTCTTGTAACATCCGCTCAGGCAGCAGACACCACACCAGTAATACTACATAAGACAAGCGCAGACATCCATAAGGACCTCTACCCCTCCCAAATAATTGGATGAAGTCGGCAAAAATTAATATAGGTTTATCGTGCTTTTGTGATTAGTACGTTACGTCTAATGACGCAATGGCACAGGTAAGTCACACACACACACTTGTAAGTAGTATACATTTTCTTAAAGTTCCAATCTACACTCAATTAATTAATAAATTAAACGTTATTTATACAGTTTAATGTGATAGTAGACAGTGCTGTGGGTGATATTTTTACTTTTCTGGATGATGCACATAAAATTGTGCATGCCTTATTCCCTGATTATTTACGATGTGCCATAAAATCCTAGAGCAGGTGAAGATAGAAAAGGGTGTGCATGTGTGAGTGCGTGAACCTGTGAAAGAAGACACAATTGTACAAATGTACAGGCTCTTAGCTGAGAACGGGTTTTAGTATGTGGCACAGTAGGCCTGTGTCTAGTGGCAGAAGAGTCCAAGGGGTTGACATTCTTCATCTACAAATAAGCATAATCTGAGGGAAATGGGGAGAATCATTGACAAAGGTTTACATGATTGGGGCAGCACAGTGGCCTAGTGGTTAGCACTTCTGCCTCACAGCACTGGGGTCATGAGTTCAATTCCCGACCATGGCCTTATCTGTGTGGAGTTTGTATGTTCTCCCTGTGTTTCCTCCGGGTGCTCCGGTTTCCTCCCATACTCAAAAAACATACTAGTAGGTTCATTGGCCGCTATCAAAATTGACCCTAGTCTCTCCCTCTCTGCCTGTCTGTCTGTATCTCTCTGTCTGTGTCTGTGTGTGTGTCTATATTAGGGTATTTAGACTGTAAGCTCCAATGGGGCAGGGACTGATGTAAGTGAGTTCTCTGTACAGCGCTGCGGAATTAGTGGCGCTATATAAATAAATGATGATAATTAATTTGTGACACGGGTGGCATAGCACTAAATTGTTCTGTGCAAAAGCATTGTAGCGTGTGGAGAGGGCCAAGAAATGTGTTACTAAAAAAAAATGTTTTATTATACCTGCTCCTAACTGCACTGTGGAGTTTTATCATTAGTAAATAACCCTTAAAGTCGAGGGGTTCTACTAACTTAGATGAAGACTCAGCAATCTCTACCATCCAATCAGATCTTCGCTTTTAGTAATTGAATGTATGGAATGTAAGCTCTCACGTCCGGGTTCCTCTCTACTCTATGTTTCAAACTCCCATTGTCCTATAGATTGTAAGCTTGCGAGCAGGGTTCTCTTACCTCTCTGTCTGTATGTATTACCCAGTATTGTCTTATTAATGTTTGTTCCCAACTGTAAAGCGCTACAGAATCTGCTGGCGCTATATAAATAATTGTTGATGATATTTCATGTCTGTCTGTCTATCTACCTCATTTGTCGATGTGATGTCCTACGTCAGTGTTTCCCAAACCCAGTCCTCAAGTACCCCTAACAGTGCTTGTTTTCCATATCTCCTTGCTGGAGCACAGGTGTGTTCATTACTACCTGACACATTGTAACAGAACCACAGGTGGTCCTAATTATTTCACCTGTGACCTGGAAAACCTGCACTGTTAGGGGTCCTGAGGACTGGGTTTGGGAAACACTGTCCTACACTGAACTCCTTGTGTGACCGCTATGCTGATTGTTTACGCATACATACGGATTTCTACTTGTTTTTGTGGTACCTGTAATCGCTCGAGCCTTACTCATTGTGAGGACAAAGAATCAAGCAATTTGGCATTTCTCTTTCAATCCCTACATAGAGGACAGACAACCAGGCTGCGATTACCACAAATAAAAGTTAAAGTAAATTTCAAATGTTACACTTCTCTCCCTTTTCATTATACTAGTTACATTTGATGCACTTATACCAGTTTCAGCTTAGATATCACTATTTATGAAATGTCATATAAATGAAAATGTGAAATGTCACCTCTCACAGAGCAATTATTTTATACCATTGTTTATTTACTCACCATTAATATTCAGACAGAGGGATCACAAAAGCTTAGTTAATTAAATATAAAGTAATGTGGTGGAATATTTAATTATCTATTCTACACCTTACAACTAATGATTATGTAAATGCCTTGCATTTAATCTTGTTCCCAGGAAATTAACTTAATGGCCTTCAACAAATGAGTATTTTGTATGCATTACAGGACACTTTATCTACATTTCAGCAGCATGGTATTAGTTTCAGATAATAACATGATTACACAATTTAAAATGTAAATGTATACAATACTTAGGTTTTATCTTACTTATTCTGGGCTTCATACAGAACACATACCTTTCACTGTATCTTGGCATTATGCATATAGGCTACAGGAACTCACAGGATTTCCCATAGGTTTGACTCCAATTCCTTGTAGGTTGCCGAGTTGCCAGGATATCACCGTTCAGCTGCTAACCAAACAGATGTACAAGCCAGATGCGCCGTTTCCCTTCTTTGTTAATTTTAGGAGACATTGAAGAATAAAGTTGGCCAAATATGTACGGATGTTGTTGGCCAATTTAACCAAATTCAACCATATCAGGACAGCATTGGAGTGTGTATGTCCTGTCTGATGACCATACTTTCTACTTGAAATCTCAGGGGCAAATGCAGGACTTGTAGAGGGTGGTTTCCACACCACGCCGCCAGTGGGCGTGACCAGCATGCATGGGGGCGTAGCTATAATATTAGACAGTGCTTGGCTGCTCTCCAACTCTTCCTATCCCCATAATATACATATGCAATGCTGCGTGGACTACTGTTAGGTGCACGCAGCTCTCCCTTTTCAAGTAGAGCCATGTGAAGCGGGGGCAGGGTCCAGGCACTAGGAACCCCCCTCCCCCCCCCCCTCAGTTTGCCTCTGAATATGATAGAAATTAGTTGGACTGCAATGAAACGAAAAATGAATGGCCATCTAATCATGCGTATTGTTCATCTGTCATCTGGGACAATTATGCCAGATATTCATTCAGACCAATTAGTTAAAGTTTAAATAAACCCACTAATGACATTAGTAGGCACCAGGGCTGTAACTAGGGCTGTGCGACAGGGGCGACCGCCCAGGGCGCAACGCTGAAGGGGGGCGCAATTTAGGAATATTTTAGGTTAATTTGGTTAAAATTGAAGGCTAGGGGGGCGGCATTTGTCTTTCTCGCCCAGGGCACTAGAATTCTAAGTTACGGCTCTGGTAGGCACCAAAGCCTTTTTGGATACAGTTTCTTACATTTATCGGTTCTCCATTCAGTTGCACTGGAGTCCTATTGACAACAGAACCAAACTCCATATTAATGCATGCAAAACTGGCGAGTCAGTAGCTGGTACCACTGAATAATTGCCTCCTCCAGAGTCCTACTCTTCCCCTATGTTAAGAGGAGATAGAGGGTTGTGTACTGACCAAGAGGTCACCAAAACAGCTCACCAGTATACAGAGCCAAATAAAAGAAAAGCAAAAAAATAATGGACTATGTTGAGTGGGTTCTGAGACTTTGACCAGCATATAGTTCCCATAAGTATAATTACCAACATTCTATTTGTTTAAAAAGAAGCATGTACGGATGTTGTTGGCCAATTTAACCAATACCAACTTGCCATAATTCAATGCTATGTCTACTACCCTACTACACATTGTTGGGGGGATAGTTTTTAACTCTTGAGTTACACCAGCTACCATAGTCACTACCACCAGAATGGCTAGGACAAGTCCCAATCAGTAAATGGTGGGGGGCACACTGTCTCTTCCAATAAAAGCAACCAGCTAAATTGTTATAATGACCTAAATGTTATCTAAATAGATATTAACATTACTTATTTCTTATATTACTTCAACTATTTTATGACATAAGTAATGCTAAACTCACATTGCCATTAGGAAGCCAAGTATGTATTTTATAATCAATTAATATCTCTTATATCTTTTCACACTACAGGAGCGTTAAAACTGCACAAGTGGAGTGAGGAAGAGCAGTATCGAGTGCCAAATTCTCTGACAGGTACCAAAGAAAATAAAAGAACAGTGGTTTGAGGGTACATGAAGACAAGTACAAGGAGCAGCAAGTTACTAATGTAAACACATGGAAGTGGAGAAGAGCTTAATCAGAAAAGTCAAGCTGGAGGTTAAGAATGGGAGATCTAGGTCAACTGGAAAAGGAGCAACATCAAGACCAACCAGGTCACCAACAATAACCACAATTATCACTTTACAGATTCTATTTGGGCAACAGGGGGTAAATAAATGGATTTGTCTTTTTTTCAGACAGCTCTGTATCAATACTTAAATACATTTTTGTAATTTTAGTAAAAGTTACCAGCTTCTGAATTGTTATATACCATAATTTATTTTCAAAAAATATTAACAATGTTATACTTCTTGCCTGAGCTATCCTAAAATATGACTGTACTTTAGATAATCTGATTTCCAGCAAATCATTGTAAGGAAACATGTATTTTGATGTATGCTTCAGAGGCCTCCTTAATGTCTTCTTGTTTTGATTGTTCATTCGGAGATGTCTGGTGTCACAGAAGAACAGTCAACCATTTTTATGGCCCAGTCCACAGATATTAAAGCTTGGATGAAATTCATTTGACTAGAAAGAACCATATTTGCGGTCACTTCAAAGTTCTGCATATAATTCATATGGAAAATATAATGGATCAAATCAATACTTTCCATAATTCATGTTTGAGAAGACCTCTGTATCAATTTGTAACCATTGCAACTGGCCAGATTAAATGTGCCAACTACATATTCCATTCCCATAAGGTACCTATAGGTATAAGTTATCTCCATAAGGAATCAATATAATGTAATCATGTTTCTTATGTATATGTGAGCTAAATCATACCATGTCTCGTGAACTGAAAGGCATATTTCTTCTATGTTTCAGAAGGAAGTTGCAATATATTTGCAAAGCCAATTACATGAACTGTTTTTAGCCAAAGAAAAATTGTTTAAATAGATATGCATACTAGCACACCCCTTGCTTTGATATCACAGGTGGCGGATGTGTGTAATTGGTATGTATCTGTGTTTATTTTAAATAAACTTTTTTGCATTTATATTTCTGTATGTAATTTAGTCATTACCTAGTTTTTCAATCAGTGAATCAGTGTTGTGATCTTTTGTCACGTTAAGTCATATTTAACAATGTTTTGTCCTTTTGTTCTTAAAGAATTCACCTGTCAGATAATCTTCGCTTATATAATGCTATATTTATGAAGGGAATTGTTTGCCTTTCAGTAATTCTGATTGAATTAGGTTGTGATTCCAGTTTGAGAACAGTCAGTGAGTTAAAGAAGACTTTCTAAAAATGTCAGCTGTGGAACTAAATCTTTTCAGTGGAAGGTCTTGGCATTTACTAGTGAGCGTTAGATATTTCTTTGGGGGGGAGGGGATTTTAGTCATTTTAGATAGACCAGGTGGCTTTGTTTTGATTAACCCCCTCACACCCATATGTCCTTGTGGATCTTTTTTGTGACAAACGGTAATTAAGTTTCACAATACTGCAACTAGTGTGTAGTGTATTTACTGCTAATTTCACCTAGCTAATAGGAAACTAAGTGCTGTTAGTAATATCTCTTCTATCTCTTCACACTACAGGAGTCAGGAATAACCGCATTCACCAGGCATTACAGATTTCATTTGGACCACAAAATAGATGCACTAAGTTTGTTTCCACACAATTGAGCATCAGTGCTTAATTTAATAAATAATTACTATCCCACATAAAAAACACAGCTTAGAGGGGATGGAAAATCCTGCCCACATTGTAATATTTACCAAGGAAATCATGTGTGGCATTGCCCTAAGGTGCCACTACTTGGCCTTAGTCGTGTACCTCTTTTGCCTATAAGCATGCCCTGTTTGCATTTCTTTTGTCCCTTTCTGCATAACTGCCTTTCTTCGAATGACTGCGTTCCACCGCTGTTAGTGTTACTCTAACCTTTTCAGGATCTTCTCTATAAATGGCATTTTTAGAACACCATTAAGTTAAAGCAGCAGCACATCTTAAAAGATATAAGATGAGTGTAAGTATGTTCATAGACAGCAATTACTGCAAAGAGTGTAATCCTATTAGGGAAAATGTTGTATTGAACCACTAGACATTGGTTATAAAGCTGCTAGTGCAGTTTATAAAATGAGCCTGAGTGCTGTACATTATGCCAATGTAATCATAATCTTCATGCGATGATTACAAGATCTAATTTTATTCAATTGGGAAATGCCTGATTGATAAGTGCCTAGGACACTGTAAAGGAATGGAGACAGCACAGCATTTGACACATACGCACAATGTTCAGCTGTAGAGTAATCTGAAGACACATTAGAAAATGCTTCTTTTCATTTGTTTCAATGCAATCTAAACATTTGTAAATTGGAGTTAATGTAGCCGTTTGGAAGCTATGCGCTAACAAAAGGACTTGCTCTAGAGGTGCGTAACACTGGACAGAAAGCCCCCATAGCAATGAACCCTGTCAAGCCATTGTTTCTGATCTGTTTGTATCTATATGAAGTGTAAATGTTCTCATTTGCGAAATTATCTGCTGAAACACAGGCAGAATTTAAAGTGTGTATCAACTTAACTTCAAGGGCAAAAGACTATTTTATTTTATGATAAGACAGTGGAAACATTTTAATTACTTTAAGTATATTCAGGGAGTCATGTAGAGTTGCACGCAAAGTACGCTATGCAGCGTATAATGGGCAGCACGGTGGCTCAGTGGTTAGCACTTCTACCGTACAGCACTGGGGTCATGAGTTAAATTCCCGCCCATGTTTGTATGTTCTCCCCGTGTTTGCGTGGGTTTCCACCTGGTGCTCCAGTTTCCTCCCACATTCCAAAAACATAGTAGTAGGTTAATTGGCTGCTTTCAAATTGACCCTAGTCTCTCTCTCTCTTTCTGTCTGTGTGTATGTTAGGGAATTTAGACTGTAAGCTCCACTGGGGCAGGGACTGATGTGGGTGAGTTCTTTGTACAGCACTGCAGAATTAGTAGCGCTATATAAATAGCTGCTGATGATGATGATAATATGCATTATAATTCTACGCATGCGCACAAAACACCAGTTATGGTCACGGCTATATGAAGACTGAGTCGCGTATTGAACTTAGGATTGTTAGCGGCATAGCCAAAATACATTATGGGCATTTTGGAGCAAATGCAACATACACATATGCTTATGTCCAAAGATTGGACACTTGTAAGTTTTCGACCACTGTTGTAAGTTGCACACTGATTGATATGATTCCTAGAGTGAACTCAGGAAGAGGCAACAGATATAGAAAAGCCAAGTAAACAAAGGTGTGGTTCATGAAATTTACAGGTTTCAATAGCAGAAATAATAACAGGTACACTCTGATACACAAAATAGGAACAAGTGCGGTAAATGGCAGAATTAGATCATAGAAGCAACAGGTTCCAAGAAATAATTCAGATGACAATGTACAGTTCAAATGCAGGAACAAGGAGACATAGTTACCCAAGCTGCCAAGAGACATGAGGCACCAGATGATGGAAGCAGGTATCAGACTTCCAGATAGCCAGAAGGCACGAGGCACCAGATGAGGGAATCAGGTTTCCAGATAGCCAGGAGACAGAAAGCACTGGATGAAGAGTCAAGTTTCACGCATAACAAGGCAGAGTCAACCCAAGCATCGATATGCATAGTCGGGGTCACATTCACAAGGGTCAATCCAAGCAGCAATCAAGGATGGTCAGGTCACAGGCAAAGGTCAAAATAAAGTACAAACTGGAAGGTAATTCACAGGAAAACAAACAAATAGAAGCAGCCAGGAACAAACAATGAACTGCACGGAACACTGACTGAGGCAGGTATATAAAGCAGTGGAACAGGTGCAGGCACTAATCAGGGAAGGAGATTAACTCCTGTAGGCAAGGTGGAATGTTCAGGGGCAAAACAGCAACACCTCTGGTGGTATTGAGGTACTGCAGCCACATACAAAATAAAGGCAGAGTCCTATAATGTTGACGATCAGCTGAGATGCATCTGGGTCAACCTAAGTGTGTATTTTCTTCAGATGCATATTATGTCTGCGTTTTAGACAGAAATTGTGTCCGACTCTACATGAGACCCTCAAGGAGCAATGTCTCAAGCTTCAATAGAAACATACATTTAGCATTATACACCTATTTCTTAGTAAATAATTATACAAAGAACATTAACGTGGAAATCTTCTAGAAGGCAATAAACCAACTTAATGAAGTGCTTATCCTAGGACAACTAAACCCAAAACATAAACATTTTATATCAAATATTAGGGGAAAATGTAGACCTAGCCTATGATAATATTTCACTGACAAGTAAAATGTAATGGAGTATCTTCTCCCCCTCAATCAAAAATATCTATAATATAAATGCTTAGTGGCGTGTGTTAGTCTGTGTGTGGAAAAAATAAAACCAAGCTGCAGCGCCACCTGCTGGGCGGAGTTATACACTGACCTACTAAATTCTTAGTGTGTGTGGAAAAAAATTTTCAGAAAGGGCTGAAATTTGGTATACTAAGATGTTTTTAATTTGTTAATTTAATTTGGTAATTGTTAAAAGTGTTTATAAAGATTTAAAAAAAAATATATATATATTTCTTGAAGGAGAAGTGACAGTTGGGAGTGGTTGGTGGTTGCCGGGGGTGACAGTGGGGAGTGGTTGGTGGTTGCCGGGGGTGACAGAGTGAGAGGAGTGGGATACTCAGGACCGCTGAGAGAGATCCCTGTGTCTGGATAGACATCTGGATAGATGTGGCGAATAAAATGAAGGATGAGGCGATGGAGAAGAATGATGAGGTGGTGACATGTGGACAAAACCACGTTAAAAAAGGCACTTGCGTCGGGAAGTAACGCTCTTCCCCTGAGGAGGCCTGGGCTAGGCCCAAATGCATGACAAGAACCTTTTTAACACCTTAAGTAGCTTGATTTGACTAGAGTGCATGAGTATCATGCACGGGTTAACTTGTTCTATATATGCATTAAACAGCTTGTATCCTTAATAAAGAGCCAATTAGTACTAATCAAAAGGTATAGTAAGTCAACAAGTCACTTTCAAACACAGTTAAATGCCCCTTAAATGCACAAATCTGCAAAGAGCTTTTCTATTATTTAGATTACTTACCCCTGTATAATATTGGGAATGTTTGCTTTCAACAGGGGATTGAACAAATACCAAATTGACTAATTTAAATAAGTACATTACCAGTTATTTCAACTTCATTATTTAGTTTACTTTTAAATATATGCAAATTTACTGTGATGGGTTTATTTAATCTCTACCATACCTGCTATTTTGTTATTAATGTTTACAACCACATATAACACATAAATGTATGTTTTAAACGCAGGCCTGTGTCATTAAGAAGATCAAGGCAAAAAACAGGAGTATATTTGAACTTGGTCATAACCATGTTATAATACAGGAGTAAATGTTCTCCGGGACAAACCATGTTACAATGCAAGGGGTGCAAATTAGTTTATTATTTTGCACTTAAGTTAAATATTGGCTGCTTTTCCATGTAGCACACAAATACTTGATAGCTTTATTTTTACATTGAAATTTAAAGTTGATCTAGAACATGCCCTACCCCATCTACAAATCTGTCCCATCATTTTAAATTTACCTCCCCCTCCAATGCAACATGATATTGCCAAGGTGCAAAGTTACTTCTTTTTTTTGCTTTGCTCTCCTTAATAGCTCATGCCCAATGACTTTTATGTAACACGTTTCATAGACACGTGGATATCCTTTGCTTATTAGAAATAAAATAAATATTTTAAAACTTTACACAGATAATAGACATTATATTGATTGTATGAGTTGTTTTTAATTAAAGATGAAGATATATATTAAAACATACATTATTACTGGTAGCTTACATACACAATGCAGCAGCAGTTACTCCTTATACAGTAATTACAGGAGAAAGAGCATAGTGATAAACAGGTATATAAATGTATGAGTCCTTCCTGAATTAAAAAGGCATTAAAAAGGAACAAATGACAGTAGAGTAGGAATAGAGATGCTCAGGCTCGGTTTTCTGAAAAAAGAGCCCATCCGAACTTAGGGAATCAGAGTAGGCTCGCGAGCCGGATCGGTACTTTCACGCATCCTCGGATCTGAATCGAGGCAAAACATCAGCGTTGCGTTGTCAGATCTCGCGGGTTTTGTATTCCATAAGTACCTCCCTCCCCAGGTGATCCAGCGCCATTACTCACACAGAAACAGGGGTAGCAGTGTTCTTGTCACTCTCCATTCTCCAGTGACATTGCTCAGTGCCATTGCTCACACAGAAACAGGGGTAGCAGTGTTCTTGTCACTCTCCAGTCTCCAGTGACATTGCTCAGTGCCATTGCTCATACAGAAACAGGAGGGGTTGCGGTGTTCTTGTCACTTGACAAAAATTGACTGAAATTAATGTTATTTAGGGTAATAATAATGTAGGAACAAAAAAGAGCCAAATTATGTGATTTTAGCAAAAACTATAGGGATTTTAGAAAAAAAAAAAAGGGATCCAAAATCAAAACAAAAACACAAGAGGGCAGTTTTGCCAACACCAAAACACAAAGTTAATCCAGATCCACAAGCAAAACCAAAACCAAAACACGGGGATCAGTGAACATTTCTGCTAAGGAGGTTTGAGACGGGGAGCTTCACATACACTACCCTGTATCTCCTAGATCACAGAGTGAAAGCAGGAGGAAGCTCACAGTGACACATATTATTCCCGCTGTCACTGTAAAAGGAAAGAAAATGACAGCTAACCATACTGGAGGTTAGGTATACCATGTCCTTGCCTGTTGATGAACAGGTAGGGTAAGAACAGACTTTCATCCTGTTTTCAAAAGGTTTAATAAATGGCTGTTTCAGATTACAATACACTGGATGAAGAATATTTCTCTAAAGAAAAAAAAAGTTAGTGCTCAAGAAAAAAAATACATTTAATCCCATGTATCCCAGAAATCACTAATTACTAATAATCCCTATATCATAATAATTAACAATATATTTAATAAACTTGAAATTGAAATATAGCATTGATATCCTGTGACACTTTATTAGTTTGCAGACGAGTTGGTTTGTTTTACAAGCTAAAGTGGGCACACACATATTATGAGTGATGATTTAATTACCTCCTGAATTAAATCATGCATTTTCTACAATCCCACTTATAAAGTCAATCTTACCTTGTGCGAGATAAACTTTAAATCTCCAACTAATTATTTCCAAATGATTTGCCAAAAAAAAAAGTCAAGTTGAGCATCTTTTTGTACAGAAATCACAAAAGTTTTATTTATTTCATTTTCTCCTTTCTTTACAGGAGTTTCTCTGAGCAGTAGGAATTTCAATTAAAAACCGCAGGAGAGGAAAAGAATATGTCAATGAAACCACAGACTTGTAAGTACTGCATACTAGTTTGCAAACAAACACAGCGAGAACCGCTGAAGGATACAGACTATTACTGTAAATTTAAACTGAATGTGCTCCGGTGAAGGTGACTGTCCTAGTGAGATGTTTTATGCTTTTTAGAATTCCTGCTACATTGTTGTCCACACTGCACTCAATGCATACTGACTAAAAGCCTTTTCTATTTATGAAACTTTAATTAAGGCTTGGCGGACCGGGGGTTTAGCATATTCTTCTTTTTGCTGCTAAAATACAACAAATGCAGATGCCACAAACAAGACTTCAATATATATTTTTGAACTGACGTTGGGGCTCAACAGGTTTAAAAATGAACTAAATGAACAAAGATGAATACGATGAGTTTTATTAGAAGAGGAATTGTTCAAAAGTTTTCGTTGACATAAAAAAAACTTTTTCTTATCCTTTTATAACATGAATGGGGTTATGTAATATTGTATAGCTGTAGTGACTATGTATACTAATCATCAGCAGCTATTTATATAGCACCACTAATTCTGCAGCGCTGTACAGAGAACACACTCACATCAGTCCCTGCCCCATTGAAGCTTACAGTCTATTCCCTAACATACACACACACACAGACTGAGAGAAAGTGTAAGGTTAATTTGATGGGTGTCTATTAACTTACCAGTATGTTTTGGAGTGTGGAGCACCTGGAGGAAACCCACGCAAACATACAAACATACAAACTCCACACAGATAAGGCCATGATCAGGAATTGAACTCATGACCCCAGTGCTGGGAGGCAGAAGTACTAACCACTAAGCCACCATGCTGCCCTAATGCTTGCTCAATTTAAAGACTAGGAGAAGATATGGATGTCAGGCTTCCAGCAACAATAATAATGAACGTTTGAAGCGATAGCAATTTTTTCTGTTTTTGTTAATCCAAAGTTATTCTGAGAATCTCAATGTAAATGAGTAAACTAAAAGATTTGTCTACTTTTGGGCAACTCTTTCTCAATATAACATCCCGCATGTCTTTGTGGTAATTAAAGAGGTCCTCTCCACCCCCCAGAACCTCACCAGTTATTTCAAGTCAAGTGCTACAATTGACCACAACCTGCACATTTTTTCCACTGATACGGCAGAGAAAACATGAGCAGTCCAATACAGTCCAATGAAAGTTCTCTGGAGCTCTTTTAAAAAGCTGTAGATGATGGAGGCCTCCGATGCGGTGAGCCGTGGCATGAGTCTTCTCTCAGCCCTTGGTAATGGCATATTCCTAGTGAGAGCCAAGAGTCTACAGTGCAGTCAGATAAAGATATCAGGTTTCATTGAAATATAGACAAGGTATGGCAATTTTCGGGGTCACCCACCCTTCCTCAAAGAAACCTAAGAAGGATGGGCTTGTCAGAGACCCAGGATCTGATCTGGATGACCTTGGCTTATCAGAACTGACCCTGGCCTCAATGGGACTGGCCTTGTATTTGCCGTGTGTTCTGGTGGCTGGTTACAGCCCCCAAGAACAGTCATCTGCTACAGACCAGCAATCTATTACTCTTCTTTCCTCTCCTCTCCTCTTTTGGGGTTTGGCTTATACCTGTCTAAAGAGATAACGCCCATTCATGTGGTGCCACAGAATGTCAAACATTCTATGCCTTATGCTTTATGTTATATGTGCAGTCACTTTGTGCTGTGGATGGATATGTTTGGATGTTCAGAAACTTCAATCGACATACCTAGCATGTTTTGAAAACAAATTCATAGAATGCAATCTGTGCTATAGCTGTGCCTGCGAGACATTTTATTGTTTGGTTTTAAATAGATAGACAGACAGATATACAGTCAGATGGTCGGCACTCCTCCTTAAAATATCTCACTGCCTGGATGCCCTCCCAGAAAAAAATCTTTTTCGAAATACATCACCACATGGGGGCGGCACTCCTTGTTCTTCCAAAGAATCTATACACAAAGTTGTTCTTATTCCAACATTTCAATCATGTTTAATGACTTTTCTCAGGGATAAAACATAATACAAACATTTACCTTAAATAGGCAGCTACACCATGTGCACATCACCCAGCAACTCCCCCTGGAAGTGGGATGACAACATCAGAATGCGCCACACCCCCTGGTGTGCATTACATCCGACATTATCACACTCCACCCCCAGGCCTATTTGCTAATTATAAAACCAATGCAAAAACCCTCCACCAATAACAAAACTGCAACCACGAGATGGAACTGCAAAAGCTGTCATCAATGCAATCAAAACAACATATTGCATGCTGTAATTGACACTAGGATCCGCATATATATAGCCCCTGTGCCACTGGAGAAAATAATCGATTTGCAGGGGGGGCGGGGAGGTTTTTTCCGTGAGGGTGAGGGGGCACGAGTGTGACAGTGACAGGGGGAGGTGGAGCAGCAAGAGGGTGAGAGTACCAGGGGGGGAGGTGCAGCAGGAAGAGGGTGAGAGTACCAGGGGAGAAGGTGGCACAGGAAGAGGGGTGAGAGTACCAGGGGAGAAGATGGCACAGGAAGAGGGGTGAGAGTACCAGAGGAGAAGGTGGCACAGGAAGAGGGGTGAGAGTACCAGGGGAGATGGAGCAGGAAGAGGGGTGAGAGTGCCACAGGGGAGATGGAGCAGGAAGAGGGGTGATAGTGCCAGGGGAAAAGGTGGTGCAGGAAGAGGGGTGGGAGTGCCAGGGGTGAAGTAGGGGCAGGAAGAGGGGTGAGAGTGCCACAGGGGAGATGGAGCAGGAAGAGGGGTGAGAGTGCCAGGGGAGAAGGTGGTGCAGGAGGATGTGTGAGATAGACAGGGTAGACAATGGTGCAGGGGCATAGGTAAAAGAAAGTGTAAAGGGAGAGACATCTTAAGAATGGGAACGTTCGGGATGCAGCCACCATAAAACAAAAGTAGTAATGAAGGATGCAAATGCACAGAGGGGACAAGTTTTAAAAAAATAAAAAAATAAAATCAAGCCTTCATACTCTATTCACTTATATTTTCCATACCCCCACTTCTAAATTTCCACTTTAACCACTGCCCACTGTCCCTGCTCCTAACTGCCTGTATGAGCTGACAGTTGCGGATCCCTCCTTGCCCAGCGCGCTCAGTAGGAGAACAGAACACTGGATGCAATGATCAGGTAAGTTCATATATTTTCTCGTGTGCAATATGTTTCTCGTGTGCATCCTTTCTTGAACTAGGGGCACAACTGTGTATGGCATATATTTAATAATGGGTTAGACAATTTTTTAGCGGAAAAGGGTATCCAGGAATACCACCGGATATAGGGAAAAAATAGGACTGGAGGGATTTTTCACGATTGAAACAGATTGGTGGTTACTTTATCTGGATCAATTTCAAATATAAGTGAGGGATCGCAGGAGAATCCAAAATAGGTTGGACTGGTGTCTTTTTTCCTGTTACTATGTTTTTTGAGGGCACTACTATGGCATAATATGATTTGGGGGCACTATGGTGGCATAATATGATTTGGTAGCACTATTGTTGCATAATATGAACTTATGTCAAAGGCAAGTCTCTCATTGTTGACTATGACGGGGGCCCAAAGAAGTTGCTGTACCGGGGCCCAAAATGCCTCTTGTCGGCCCTGACGATGAGTCAAGGGGGTAGACGTCTCCAGGTAAATAATCTAAATGTTTCCTATCTAATCAAACTGATGGATCACATCCAACTAGCACTCGCCCACCTCCTCTATCACCTTTAATTTATATACTGTGCTATTTAAAATGAGTAGAAAAGACGCATATCCAATTACTGTAGTAAAAAATATATTTTCCTCTGACATTTTGCTGTAGATGAAAATACTTTTAATGCGGCCGTGTGGGTTCAAATGATCATTCAATAGTTATGTGTTTTCTGATATATTTGTTAGAGTTTTATTTTGTGTGGAATGATACATGAACATTCTACCATTACTATTTATTTGAGGGAAAAGGGTACCTGTTAATTATATGTGTGTAAGTATTCTGTTGTTGCTATTTTGTGGGAGATTTGAAAAAAGCAGAACATTGGTTTCCTACAGTGGTGCCTGTATAATTGGTGGTATTGCTGTAGTATGGGGTGGCGTGGTGGTGGCAATGTTGTAGTGTGTTTAGGGCTTAGTATTGCTAATAACTAGGAGAAGGATTGCTGTAATGTGGGGAGTGATGCTGGTTACTGTAATGTGGGGGTGACGCTGTAATGTGGGGGGTGATGCTGGACGTTGTAATGTGGGGGGTGATGCCGGTTGCTGTAATGTGGGGGGTGATGCTGGTTGCTGTAATGTGGGGGGTGATGCCGGTTGCTGTAATGTGGGGGGTGATGCTGGACGCTGTAATGTGGGTGGTGATGCTGGATGCTGTAATGTGGGGGAGTGATGCTGGATGCTGTAATGTGGGGGGTGATGCTGGACGCTGTAATGTGGGGGGTGATGCTGGTTGCTGGAATGTGGGGGTGATGCCGATTGCTGTAATGTGGGGGGTGATGCCGATTGCTGTAATGTGGGGGGTGATGCCGATTGCTGTAATGTGGGGGGTGATGCCGATTGCTGTAATGTGGGGGGTGATGCCGATTGCTGTAATGTGGGTGGATATTGATATAGTATGAGTGTGTGTGGGGGGTTATTTATTGCTGCAATTTGGGTACTAATAATGTATTGTCATGGTATTTACTGATGTAATATGGGTGCTAACAATGTAATGTTGAGGGTCATTAGGAGAAATAAATACCCCCTACACACACAAACTTATACTACATCATGTTGTACTGCGCCAGCAACATGTCCTGCGCCAGCATCATCGTGCAGCAATATAGTGCATGGAGCCCGCAGCAGGTGGGCCTGTGTGCTTTAAATGCCAGGGCTGACTTTTAGTCCCAGTCTGGCCCTGCTCACAGGTAATGTGGATAAGCCACTTGGCACATTTGTTGAAATGTAACCTAATGGCCTGAAACCTGATTAGTAGTGGACAGTGTATAACAAATAGGTTAATATTTGAAATGATAGAAAAGGTTCAGAGTAATAAAAGGATAAAAGTTAACAATGAGGTACACAATACCTGGAGGATACGATTAGTTAAACAATGAAGTAAAGTATCAATATTTGAAGACAATAGACAATATAATAATGAGGGTTGAGTATGAAAAGTCGACAAATAAAAAATGACGACAGTCACAATGTCTAAACCAAAATGTCTACAGTCAATTTTGCTATTACCAGCACTAGGCAATGCCAGCCTAGGCGGGTGGCTCTATAGCATGGAAACCCGCTGCATGGGGTCCCCCTGCCAAAATGCCAAACCAGCCCCAGACTGATAGCGCTAGGGCTTTTTCCTCCCCCTGGGTGGTGGGTGTGGGTCAATATTAATGATATGATTTAATTTGCAAAAAAATAATTTTGTCCCTGGTGCACTACATGTCCCAGCACACACATGTTGCCATTAAGTGTATGGGCATGCTGCTGCTTGTAGTTCTACAAGTACCTGGTGCTTGTAGTACTACAAACACCAGGGAACCACAAGTGCCAGTGTGCCCTGGCACTCAGGGCCCACTGGAATCTGTAGATCACCAAGGTAAAAATGTAAATAAAACACAGACACCAGAGTAAACATTATTTTAACTGAAATAAAAAAAAAAACCTACACTACCCTCATTCACCCTCTGTATTTGTCACCTACATCCAGGGTCTTCATCTGTAATAAATCCATGGATTGTTGGCAAAATAAAAAACCCTGATAGACGACGCAAGATTAGCTCCCAAGAGCACCCGGCGCAAAGTGATCCCCATGTTATTTATAACATGGGGATTTCCCATGGCTTGAAGTCAAGCCATGAGTTCAAGCTCAGCAGCATCCCACAAGAGGATTACTCAGGATACTGCACTAAGAACAAATTCCCATGTGCACATGGAAGACCAGCACAGTCACTGGGGATAGGGAACATCGGTTAGAGACTGCTGAAGGTGGTAAGGACTACCCCTTAATTAACATTCAT
Source organism: Mixophyes fleayi (assembly GCF_038048845.1). Taxonomy (NCBI): domain Eukaryota; kingdom Metazoa; phylum Chordata; class Amphibia; order Anura; family Limnodynastidae; genus Mixophyes; species Mixophyes fleayi. The sequence continues at coordinate 83,553,575 of NC_134411.1, read as the reverse complement.
TTGTGATTGAGGACAATTCAAAGAAATCATTTGTGACGGACTATGGGGTCCATTTATCATTGGTGGGTGGTGGGTGGCAGGGATTGTGATCTTCCATCTCTGCATACCACAGTGTACAAAATGTCCTGTCGCTGGTATTTCCCATGTTAGTTAGACAGGTTAAGGTTTGTCATTTCTCCTGCTTTAACCCCTTGATAAATTAAAAGAACATATGTGATGGCCATTCTCTGGAGAACACAGATGTTTTCTCCAGATTTATGTATACTATTTAATGAGACTCAGTTAGAGATCATCGGGATCATCTTGTATGGCACACTCAGTCACATAAAATTGTTCAAGCCAATTATTGGAATGGTTCAACCTTGTCTAATGCAACAGGCAGAGACTGTGGGTATTGTTCAGCACACTTGACAATATCTTTCTCTAGGCTTGAAAAAAAAAGAGCAGTGGGCAGTAAAGGAGAGCTGTAACTTCGAATTCTAGTGCGATAAAGACAAATGCTGCCCCCCTAGCACTCAATTTTAACCAAATTAACCTAAAATATTCCTAAATTGCGCCCCCCTTCAACGTTGCGCCCTGGGCGGTCGCCCCTGTCACACAGCCCTAGTTACGGCCTTGCAGTAAAGATGAATGTTGCAAACTAAACAGAAGCTCATATGTATAACCCATGTTCATATATTTCATAGAATCATGTAAGTTGGCTACTGACCCATTCTCCAATCTGAGCCACACTCAGTCCTCTTGTCTTAGCTCTGTCCTTTCCCTACCAGATTGTAAGCTCACTTGTTTTCCCAGCTGCCGAACACCGTGGAGCCCTACAAAGCAACAGCAATAATAATAATTACAATAATATTTCCGTATTTGGAACACTGAGACTAACTATAACTAGAGCTTTGGGACTTGTTTTATTTTAGACATCAAGGGGTAAATGTATTAATGTCCGGATTCTTCAACTCCGGCGTGTTCGGCGATTAGATTTAAAGCGGCGCTGCATTGTAAAGGGAAGTTTCCCTTTACAATGCAGCGACGCTTTAAATTTAATCGCCGAAGACGCTGAACACGCCGGAGTTGAAGAATCCGGACATTAATACATTTACCCCGGAGTCTTTAAATACTAAACAGATATATCTGATAATGGCCACCTACACAGCCATTCATCTGCTATAATCATCCTATGAGAGAATCATCCCTTTATAGCAGCATCTGTGGGTAAGAAATAACCAAAAAAGATAAATTACTATGTGACCAAAATGCTCTGAATCACTCTGAGAAAGTTAAAAGCATGTTAATAATAGCATTCTAAACGTTCAGATTTGTGCATTTATATAGAACTCTGTTGATATCCAAAAACCTTTTTTTATTAAATAAAATGAATTGAGCTTATAGTATATTGAATTGTATGTGTTGAGAGATTTATTTTTTTCAAGTAAAGCCATCTAAAGATCAGTAAGGTTGTGAAAAAATAAATAGCTGTGTTGTTTATTGGATACATATATTACACATCCAGAATTCAGTTCAAGATGCTCACTCTTACATACAATGCTAGCAGCAGCACCTACCCTCCTTACATCATCATGAGAAACACTGCTGCTCGATCTCTCCACTCTTCCTTGACCTATGCCTCTCTTCCCATCTGATAAATAGCTCTCTTGCTGCTTCTCCTGTGCTGCTCTTAATCTATGGACCCCAAATCACCAGACTCTCCCCCAACCTCCAGTCTTTCAAGTGGTCTCTCAAAATCCTATTTGCTATAGTCTAAAATTTATACTAAGCATTCCGTGTTTTTTTTCAGGGTCTAAAAATCAGGGCTAGTCCTCCCATAAGACTAAGTCGACAGACAGAGTGAGATGAGTAGGGAAAAGACGGACAGGAAGAATTCTTTAACTCCTGTTCCTCTGAGTTAACCCACTCTCGCCTGAAGTGATGGGCCAGTGACTAGAGCAATTGGGGAGGTGAGGAGAGGAATAATCAGGTCCTAAAGGTGAGTGTATAAGTTCCACACCACATGGTAGAAATCGTGGAGCACCCCTGGAAACAATATCAGCAATTTGAGGGAAAGTGATTTTCTTCCCCTCTCTGTGCTAAAAATCATATATTATTTCTGGTTACTATAGTCTTGACCTCACTTAGTTAGACATGAAGCCATTACAGCAGGTATTGGAAGAAAATAAGATGAAAAATAAACTTAAGTATTGTAATAATTATATTTATAATAATTATAAAGAAATGATACATTTTTTTTCGCAAGAAGACACATGAAATGGGAAAACAAAAATATTATACCTACGCTCTGTTAAATATTAATGTAGTGAGATAATATGGCATCACATTTGTCTGCATAATACCAGCTCAACTTCATCTCCTTGGTGGTTAGTTTCACTCACAGCTGTAACCTCTCCCATTTAGGCTGCCAAGGCTTTTCTTAAGGCTGCTCAGAACTCCATCACCAGCTATAGTCCAGTCAGGTAAGCAACCAATTATACAGGAACCGTACAAGCTGTACTGCAGATATAGGAACCTTCTAACATACTGAAAGAAAATATATAGAGATTAAATTGTGATCAGTTATTCTTCAACAGGGATTATTTTAGGGTGAGGTATGAGAGATATGGAGGTGGAGATATAGATACAAGAAAATGCAAAGGGAGAGAGATGCAAAAAAAAAAAATCGAAGAAAAAGGAACAGAATGGAAGGACAACAACCCTTCTACAAGAGTCACAGACGGCAACTGATAGAAAACTTCTAACAATTTTTTTTTTCTAAAAATATAAGAACTATTTCACAGACACAAGTAACAAACATGACACATATAAGTCCTGGGGCTTTATTAAATACTGGCCCTAATATACAAGATGATGTTCACAATGGTAACCCTGATGATCGCCTTGATTCCAGAATTACAGGCACTGGCAAGTCTAGAAGAACTGGAGGGATCCATTTTGACAGTAGATTCCCAATTAAAGAAACACC